>NW_020837990.1:10952700-11214290 GCF_003676395.1 Aethalodelphis obliquidens | reverse complement strand
AAAAAAAAAAAAAAAAAAAACAAAAACTGCGTATTAAAGCATTTATCATCCATTGTGGTCAGTTCTCCTTTCCCAACCAAGAATCTACTTCTTATTTCCTGTAAGTAGGAGAATCAGCTCCTGGTGTGTGGCTTGGGGCGAAGCATCCAGGGGGTTATCCCCAGAAGTGCCACGAGCCACCGCACTAGGCACCTATGAAGGTGCCACAGCCAATCTCAGCAGACGGTTTGATCTTTACGTCCAGAGAAACTCAGAACTTATGACGGTGCTCGCTAAATATTTTTAAAAGATATTTTACAAAGGAGGACAGTTAAAAAAATTGTTCCAGAATTTCAGTTTTGGAGATTGGCATTGGAAAATGCATGTGCACATCCATATGTATATGGAGATATATTGAGTATCGGTACAAATTCTTTGCATCTTAATGGAATGTGTTCTCATACTCTTGGTCCTGGGAACCCTGAGGAAGTGCATGACGTTAGCAAACCTGAGCTGGGATTATCCGGGGAGAAGGAGCTGGGGTGGGCTGTCTGAGACCAGTGGGGGGAATATCGTTGCTTTGGGGTTTCCAGAACAAAGGAAGCCCTCCACACAGCAGTAGGTAGAACACTCACCTCTTCTGCCCTGTGTGGTCCTAGGGAATATCAGTAGCACAAGCCAGGCAGGAGGGTTGTTTCAAGTTGTGTTAAAGGCCTCGAACTATTATAGCTTTTTTTTTCCTACTTCATGGAATCAGAAGGTTACAGAATGTGGGGCTAGAAAAGAGCTTGGTGACCATCTGGCCCAAGCTCTTCATTTTTCATTGGTTCTTTGCTCAAATTTCTTCACGTAAGCCCATCATGTAAGAAACCACTTCACAGAAATCACCCACAACTCCCTGTGTATTTGGATATTTAAATCCCAAACCTGACCATGATTTGGATGGAGAGGACGGTTTGGGAAAAGCGGAAGAGAAAGGGACTGACATATTCTGTTCCACTGGCCATAGTTGGCAATCTCTTTACAAATTGGATTTTTTAAAGTTTTTTACTTTGTCATGATTTCACACTTAGAGAACAGATGCAGAATCGGTACAAAGAAATCCCATCCACTCTTCATCCACACACAGTGATGTCCTACCACACTTGCTTTTGGTAGGTAGATTTCTTTCTGAACCACCTGAGTGTAAGTTGCAGATACGATGCCCCTTTATGCCTTCAGTGTGTATTCCCTAAAAATAAAGACATTTTCTTACGTTAACATAGTAGTATACAATAATAATAAAAATTAGGAAATTAACATTGTAACAATATTATTAGCTAATTTACAGACTTTAGGCAAATTCTCCCCTTATTCTAATAGTGCTGTATGTGGGTGAAGAAAATCCTGGATCCCAGGTTACATTCAGTTGTCATGATGGCTCTTTATAGCCTTGAAGTCTTCCCTCATCTTTCTTGACCTTGGGGCAGTTTTGATCAATACAGTCCAGTTATATTATAGAATTTTCTATTAAATTTTAAGACTACTAAAATTCTATCCTTAGCACAAAAGAGAGGAATGCTGTGGCTTCTTCTTTGTGATTAATGCTAATGAGCCCCATCTCTATAGGATTCCCATCCCCTTGCAAGGAACAAGCAGAACACTTACAAGATGTTAACCTTGGCCCCAGTTTGGAGAATATGGGTCTAAATCCACCAGTGCTTGAGCAGAGCCCCAACCCTTTCAAGAGGCGTGATCCAGAGGAGAGGAGTCATATTGGCTTCTCTCAAGATCCAGGGTATCACTCATCTGCAGCAACCGACGAGGGGTCTCTTTTCCACCACGGTTGGTTGTCGCAAATGAAGGATTGTTTTGTTTGCTATTCACTCAAACCTAATTAGAACCAAGGTTAGCAGGGCATCTGCCAGCATCCGAGGTCTTCCCCCTCACCTTCCCCATCCCATCACCAGTCGACATGATTCACTGGCTTTTAGCGCATTAAGCGAATTTGCTATAATTGCAGAGAGGGGAAGGAGCAAGGGGCCCATGGCACCCCCCAGGCACTACACCATTGCCTTCCTGTAAGTCACACAGACTCCAAGAAAGGGGCTTAAATTGCCTTTATTGATTTGTCAGCCTCTAATAGATCATTTCTCACTGGGCAAAGGACAGGACCCTCAAAGAGAGTTCTTTCTCCTCCTCTGACCTTCATCATGGCTTTTGTTGCAGTGGGAAGGGTGTCTGGGGGGTTAATGACGTATTGGAGAGAATTAAAATGCAGACATCAATTCTCCCAAAGATGCAGCTAAGAGGGGCCCAGAGAGGCCAGTTTCCACCTCCGACGTCTCCAAACTAGACTTCCTGACCCCAAAGTTATGCACAGAGAAGTGAGCCTCAGGGTTCTAATTTCCTTCCACACGAGCTGAGCGTGCTGTGATTGCACATCCAGCCCTCTGCAGCATCTCCTTTCCTTATGTACCTTTCCTTGTGTAGCGTAGCCCCGTTACAGAATCCCACATGGAGGGGCAGCCAGCCAACAGTTCCCTCGCACCAGTCCTTAGCTCACATCATACCTCCAACAAACATTTAAAAATTTTCTTAAAAACTGACTGTGTGCCTGGTACCTCACTAGATACTTTGCAAGACGGAGGCTTTGAGCTCAGAACGCTTATAGAGACAGAGATGAGAATAACCAACACACGACACAATGTGATATGTTCTACAGTGGAATTTGTATACTATATGCAAAGGGGTATGAGGCATTGGGAGGATGGGGATATGAGGGGAGGGCTGGCTTAATCTTCACCTGTGTCTAGAAGGATGGGTTCACGTGGCAGACAGACCGAGTATGGCATACAGGGTAGCGCTTACCTAGGTATGGCCCTGTTCTATTCAATTTGGCTTTGTGTGTACTGGATGCATCTCCCTCATCTAGACTGTAAACACCACGAGGGCAGGAATCTTATCTTACATTCTGCAAATTCTTCAAAGCACCCAGCCAGCTGCTAATCACAGAGGAAGTCCTCAGGGAATCCTTAGTGGAAAATTAATTCCAGCAGGTCATACAGCTGTGAGGAACACCTGGCCAGCTGCTGAATGGCAGCATCTCAGAGGACTTGGAAGGAGTCTGGTAGGGGTGGCATGTGAAGCTCTGAGGGTCAGAGAAAATGTCAGCACTATACCTGGGATACCCCTTTACTATTATGTCAAATTCCCTTACAATGAAAACACTCTGCGGCCTCAAAGATATTCAGTCATATTTTTTTCCTAGCAACACTTGCTAGAAAAACTTCCAACGTAACAAAATTATTTAGACAGTTTCTTGGAACTCACTGTTCATTCTAATATAATTTTGCCTAGGGTTAAAATATGACACAAACCTCATTTATTCTAGATGAGAATATAGTTAAGGATCTGTGGTATAGGTGCTCTGCTCAGTAAGGAAGGTAGGTTTTACAGGGAAAAAGAGAAGGAGAAAAAAAAAGATGAGGGGAGGAAGGGATAGAGAGAAAGGGGAGAGAGGTGGGGGAAGGGAGTGGGAAAGAATGGCGGTTTGCAAGGATTTTCTCTGTATCGGTTCTCTCTTCCTTCAGAGGGCCTTCTGCTGTCAGGAGGCTTGCTCAGCATTATGGGTTTTCTTTCCTGCTATCATTTTTATTTTTTATCTCAAAGGCTCACAATCTTGGTTACCACTCAAGCAGGACCTAGAGAAGACAGAGTGCCCGAGGGTGGAAGTTTAGAGGACAGTCTCCTTTAGAAGCCGTGACTATGGAGCAAAGGCTCCCTTCCTGGCCCCCGGATATAGAAGGTGGTGTCCAGTTTTCCACAGACCGGGAGGCCCCTGGGGTGACGAGGGCCTAGGGCGCGGTTATAGCTTGTCAGTGCTACTTACATCCAGAGACGACAGGGGGCCAAGCAAGCCTCTCAGAGAGGAAAAGAGTGTTGACCTCAGGTTCCTCAGAGGAACGGCAGGCATGCTGGTGGATGTGGACACATAGAGACAGCTGGGTGCAAATTCACAACCGGAGAACATTCTTTAGGATTTTCAACTGTGTTTTTTTTTTTCTCTCCAACAATGAATAGGGAGAACCCCAGACTGTGGTAAAAATAGCTCACACTCTCCCTCAAACCTGTCTGGCTTGAGTTTGTGGAAGGCTTGGGGGAAAGAGTCACATTTGAAAATGGAATTTACTTTGAGCCAGTGATGCTGACAGAAGCTCAGTTCTGGGGAGAGAAGAGGCAGCTTTTCAGCATAAAAACCCTCTTCATCTTTCTTTTTTTTTCTTTTAATTTACTTCCTACCATTCCTCCCAAAGTATTCCTTAGTACCTTTATTACAGTGAAAAGCTAGATGTAAGTCAAAACAATCATTTTGTCTGTCTGTTTCTTTGTACAGGGAACAGGTTTCCCAAGAAGCTTTGTAGAGGCAAAGGTGAAGTGGGTGAGGCAGCCGGTGCAGCCAGGTGAGCCTGGCCGGGCCCAGCTCTGAACCCGCTGATGGCGAGGACCAAGCGGAGTGTGAACCCATCTCACCAGCTTTCCTCATCGCTGACTCAGGCCTGGACCCACCTGCCGGGTCAACCTCAAAGGACAGCCCCCCGCCCGGGTCTTTGAAGTTGCTTTGTAAACTGTGAAGGGCCATACACGTGTGAGGCATCGGTATAAGAAGCTGAAGAAAGCGCCCCAAGGCAGAGAAAGCTGTCAGCGAGAACTAGAAATATTCCCCCTCAACAGGGATGCCACAGGGGTGAGCAGGAAGGAACAGCTGCTGAGCTCTTGTCGGGAGAAAACACGGTGTCATCAGCACAAAGCACAGAAATAGAAGTCTCTGGGAGTCGTGCACCACCTGTGCCCACAGATCCCAGCAGCCAGCCTGCTCCCCACACCTACTCGGCCTCACGGAGTCTGGCAGGGCAGGGGGGACGAACCGATTTTACAGAGAGGTAAACGGAGGCCCGAGATGGGAAACCCTTCCCTGCGGTCACATGATGACTTGTCCAGACCAGCAGCACAGCAAGCTCTGTCCCCCTCATGAGGCTCTGACACCACAGGCCTGATCCCAGCCAGCCTCCAGCCTGGAAAGTCATTGCCTGAGTTCTGAAAGCAGGTCACTGTCCCGCTGCAGTGAGTCAGCACTCTGGAAGGACTGACGCTCCACAGCCCGCAGCCTCCTGGCCCCAAGGGCCCAGCTCCTGTCTCACAAGGAGGTAGCTCTTGCCCCTCAGCAAGGCTGAGCACTTTGGGGGCATAACAGTTTGGCGCATCCTTACCTGCTGGTTGTTTGGAACCCGTGAACACAGAATGAAAAACCGCTCCAAATCCCCTTTGCTGTTAGAGGGTCCAGGAAAACCCCACTGCCCAGAACCTGATTAAATTAGAGTGCTTTGGGTGGGTTAGGTCCCCCGTTCCCTTCCCTCATTCCCAGCAAACCTCTTTGAGGAAGGGCTGGGTTAAGAGCGTTAATAAATCACAGCTCAGCACACCTCCCTAGAGACGTGAAGGGCCCTGCAGAGCCTGGGGCAGGCCGCAGTCCTCGTCCTGCCCTGGGCTGGGTCACCACACTGCCACCCTTCGCTGGAGTCCCTTCTCCGCGCAGCCGTGATGCAAATCATTCATCTGGATACAGCTCCTGCCCAGAAAGTGTGCTCATCCCGGACTACCCGACAAGGGCCACCTGGAGGCCACTCTGAAGTTTTGCTGGAACACGTCCACGGGCTTTACTTACTGTTGGCTCTGGCTCTGGTTGCTTTTGAGCTAGAAGGAGAGAATTGAGTAGCTGCAACAAAGATCGTGTGGCCTGTAAAACCTGAGATATTTACTGTCTGGCACCTTTCTGGAAAAGTCTGCCACACCTGCATTATATAGTTATCTTATTGAAGTCTAACAATTACACTGTGCACTAGGTATGATTACCCCTGCTTGGAGAGGTAGAATCTGAAGATCAGAGAGTTTTAGCAACTTGCCCAAGGACACACAGCTGTTAACTGGCAGAGTCAGTACTCAAACCTAGATGTGTTTGCTCCAAAGCTCAGGATTTTTCAAATATACAATTCTGCCAGTCTTTGGACGTGTCCAGTCAGTGGGCAGGGTGATAGTGATGTAGTGACAGGTCTCATCTGCCTGGAATGAGTGAGCCAGATTTAGAATCACATTGCCGACTAAGGACTAGTTTAGGCCTAGATCACTCACAGCCTTCCCCTTGGGCCCCTAATTACAAGGAGCTGCTCTTAAGACCTACCAGGCTGGAGCTCACTGCTTGTAAATAAATGTGAAACCCAGAAGAGACAGGCAGGCCTAGAGCAGCCCCTGGCCAGGCCAGCAAGGGTTGCCATGACAATGGAGTCATTTCCATTGCAAGCCCTGCAACAGGCTTCCAGAAGGTGATTAATGTTTGACCTCTGGGGGTGGGAACTCTGCGGGGAGAGGGTAGGGACAGTATTCCTTTTAGTCTGGTGCAAAGCATAGTTGGGGTACAGAGGCCAAAAAGCTCCATCCCCTGTCACCCTAAATCCTAAAAGTCAGCCCAAGAAGCAAGCGCCTTATGGAAATCTCCCTTCAGCCTTTGAGTTGAGGCAGCTGAACCTCAGAAACTCAAAGGCAGATAAAGGAAAACAAGAAAAGGAGTATAAGACTGTAACCTGGTTAATTCTCACTGGGTAAATGGTACCTACTCATCAGAGAAAAGGCACAAAAAGAATTCAGTGAGACAAGAAGCAGGTAGTACAAGGCTGAGAATCCTACCTCCTTGGAGCCCCAAGAAAAGCCTCTTCTACAGATTCAGGAGGAGGGGGTGGGGAAGGGTGGGTTGCCTGCCAAAGTAGGGACCCATGCCATGAATTTCCAGGGCAGGCCACCCGAGGACGCTCAGACGTCCCCATTCCCCTCACTGCCTGTCCAGCGGGAGTGGGACCACCCGTGTGAGCCCTCGACCTTGGGGTGTCTGCTGTAGGCCACTCTGGGATCATTCATTGACCGTTTTTCTCTCCGCTGACACTTGGGCGGCTCTGACTGCCTAGGCATCGCTTTGGTTTGGCCACTTTCCTGCCGATGAGTCACTCCCCCTGCAGCCCGGCTGGGGGCGGCCAGGCTCTCGCTGTGTCCGTAAGAGAAGCCCAGCATCTGGCCTGTATCAGTTTCAGCCTTTCTGCTGAGATAGTGTGACTCTGGGGTTGAAATGGCAAGTTTCTGTGAGGGAGGAAAGGGAAGCCTCTGGTTCCTCCGGGTCTGAACACACTGCTTTGAAGTGAACCTCGGGAAGAGGCTCCCTGCCCTCACCCTGATCTCCTCCCCTTGGGAAGGATAGAGCCGGGGAGATCAGATCCCCTAGGTACCCCCTCTACTGCCACCAAATCATCCCTGAGCCTTTACCAGCATCCCACAGCTGGGCCGAGACCCAAAACTCCCTGAGCCAAACGTTGTTGTGGATGAGAAGGAACCTCAGTTCACAGAATCATTTCTAAAAGAAACGTAACTACTTGTGCTATAACCGAAATGATTTCTGATTCTGAGTTTCCATTGTGTGGCAGGAAATTAACCGCGGTTCATTTCAG
This sequence comes from Aethalodelphis obliquidens, assembly GCF_003676395.1. NCBI lineage: Eukaryota > Metazoa > Chordata > Mammalia > Artiodactyla > Delphinidae > Aethalodelphis > Aethalodelphis obliquidens. The sequence goes on along the minus strand of NW_020837990.1, from coordinate 11,206,782 downwards.
GGCTCTAATTTTCCGCTTTACTGGACACTGCCTCTAATTTGGGGAGGGGCTCCCCAGTGCCCTCGCCTGGGTTGGGGGAAGGGTGGCGGTTCCATTCTCAGTGGCCTCTCGCCACACTGGCATCCACCTACACTCCTTGTCCTGTCTGGGCTGCAGCCCTCGGGCCCCATGGGTCACTGCTGGCCCTCGTCTCCCCAGCCACACAGCCATTCCAGGTTCCTGGGCTTTTCTGAGCCACGTGCCGACAGCTGTCGGCTGCACGTCACACATTCTGCTTTGCGAGGACCCTCCCCATACACCTGGACATTCCACAGAAGGGTCTTCTGCTCCCATGCTAGAACCCTGGAAATTGCCACTTTCCTCTCGCTGGGAAAGGATCCCCACGTTGGTCATTTGTCTGGAAGTTCTGTCACTCCCCAAGCCTGCCTCTGGACTCAGCCTGGAGGGTGGGCAGGGGGGCCGGGGTGCGGGGAGGAGTGTTCTCTTGGGGCTCTCACCGGGAGCCACTCTGCTGCTTCCCAGGCGCTGCATCTTCCAGCCCACCCTGAGGCATCTTGGGTCCAAGGGTGGGGACTGACAGATTGCATATGGCTCCGTGTCCTCTGATTTTGTCCTGGGTTCTCTCTGTCTTGCTTTGAGGGCTGGGCTTTTGAAACGCATAATACAAGAATTGCCTTCTAGATTATCACTACTCCCTCGACGCCTTGCTTGCCGCCTCCGCAAGGGGGAAGAGGGAGATACGAGAAATGCCTGGAAAAAACATAGCGCCCGATACCCCCAAATATTATCCTGCTGCACTCTGTCTGCAGGGGTCTCCTTGGACCTGAAGGCATAGTTTTAGAGTCAGTTTGGGCCCCTCACCGACTCAGTCTGTAGAAGTCAAAAGACTTGAAGATTTCTTCAAGTTCGCAGGTGCTTACGTTCTCTTGGTCACCCCTGATTCACAGCTGTGTCTTCTCTGAATCTGTTCAGTCCATGGCCATCCTGCTGACCACAACTCCTGTCCCCTTCTTATGACACATCAACCGGGATGTGGGATTCAGCCCCGCACAGGATTTACAAACACCCTCCACTCGCACTATCTTCTGGGTGTGTGTCAGACTTTACTGAAAAGTTTCCTGGAGATAAAGAAGGGCGTTACTGAGCTGCCCCCCACCCCCAATATTCACCAAAACACTAGCAGCTCCGGTCAAGGCCCCTGCCAGCCGCTGGCCTCCCTTCTTCCCAAGCACTCTGGCCGGGCCTCTTGCTGGACTCAAGTCTCGGCCTCTTCCCCATCACCGCTTCTTCTTTCCTCTGAATTGTCCCCAGGTCTCCAAACTCTTCTCACTCTCACCGAGGGCTGCCCCTCTCTGCCCTGCTGCCACCTTTCCACCCTACACTCAGCAGCAGGCCTGTGGCTACAGGGCTTACTTTCCTTGGAAGGACATTATGGTTCTAAAGCTCAATCATTTCTTTTCTTTGCAAAGTAAACAAACACAAAATATCTCTTCGGTGTGACTGTTAGAGCCAGGAAGAGAGAAGACTTTTGCTGCCTTCCCCATCGGGGATTGCTAGGAAAATCACCTAAGACTGCAAGCGCTCTCTTATCTGCTATATATGTGGGCTACGTTCTTTGAGAATTACCCGGAGCAGGGCTTTAATCTCAGTCTGACTCTCCCTGCCCTGTAATTTGTGTCTCCTCTTCCTCTCTTGTCCATCGATGTGTCTCCAGGAATTATAGATTAATATTAACATTAGCTTAACAAGCAAAGGGTTAGGAAAGAAAATAATGTTTGACAAAATGAAACGTAATGATTTCCGAATCATCCACAGGGCTCTTTCTTTTCCATTTATACTCTAGAAGGGGCTATCTTTATCTAAGGATGCCCCGTCCTGAAAACGAGGTGACGCGGGTAGCACCAGGGCTTGGGGAAGCAGCCCCGCTAGCGGCACCGTGACTGGCCACACTTGCTCTTCCCTTGCTCTTGCCATCTCCCTGACTGTTCCCCATCCACCCAGGCGCCCGTCTTTCCCATGCCCTTCCTCAGTCAAACCTTACCTGACCTGCATTCTCCTCTCTCCCCAGGCCCCGTTCTCAGCTGGGAAGCTGATAAACTGCACTAAAGGGATAATGGTTGGTAATAAGTTACCGTGTTACCCTCTCCGGTAAGAGTAACATTTGCATTTTGACAGGGTCTTTCTGAAGAAAAATCGTTCTTAAGAGCAACATGACTGGAATTGGGGGCATTTCAGCACCTGCTTCTGGTGGGCCTAAGGGAATATATTTGTGACAAGAGGGGTTTTGATCCCTCAAAACACCACTGTTCCACGCAGAGAGCGAGAACAAGGGGCTTCTTAGAGGCTTCTGGGCAAAAGGCCCTGAGATGTGGGCCTGAGACTCAGAGTGACTCCCACCTCAGAGAGAAGGAAGAGGCGTTCTCCACACCCAGACACAAATTGCCCAAAATAGAAAGGGGGTGGGGCAGAGGGAACCCCAGTAGAGGAGAACTGACATTTCTAGGTCGTGAGGGTGCCCGCCCCTGCATAGAGAGGCTGGTTAAGTCCCCGTAGCGGAGACTGCTTCCAGGGGTAACGTCGCATTAAACAGACTGTTTCCATGGGGCTGCCTTCCAGCCACTGGGGGTGGGGCTCAGTGAAGCAGTAAACGAGGTACAGAGGCCGCGGATCAGAGGTACAGAGGCTGGGAACAGAGGCCTGGGTACAGAGGCCGGGGATCAGAGATACAGAGGCTGGGAACAGAGGCCTGGGTACAGAGGCCGGGGATCAGAGATACAGAGGCTGGGAACAGAGGCCTGAACCAACCTCTGAGCTGCAACAGCCTCCTGATAGTCATGGGGGTTCCTCCTCAGAGCTGGCCACACTGCAGGGTCACCAGCCCAGCTGTCCTAACCTCCCTCAAGCCGGCCACACTGCCTTCTGCTCTGGGGAGGCGCTGGCTGGAAACAGGGCATTAGTGCGTGGATGTCGCATCTTAGCCCAGACCCCGCCAATCTCCTCTTGCCTTCTTGCAGGACCTACCATCTCACCCCTAGGTGACATTCCCAGTTACAGTGAGCTCTCTTCCCACTGTCCCTGCATGCCTACCCCTCTCTCCCAGAGAAAACCCAGGCTCCTGGGGCTCAGACAGCACCCTGCCAGGCCCCAGGCTTCCTGCCTGAGCACGCTCCTTTCTAGGGGATTCAAACGAGCAGCTGCCCACAGTGGAGTGGCCCTGGATACAAGCACTTGGCTGGCAGGCACAGAGCACGGGCCTGCTTGAATCGCAAAATAACTTCCACTTCCAGAAAATAATTCTGAGAGCTGCTGGCTGACCACGTTGGCAGGGACGGCATGGAGCCCGACCACCAGAGAGGAAGCAGGATCTGCCAGGCTGCTACTGCAGGACCATCCTGTGCCCATGGCTCCTGAGGCCCTCCGCCTCCCAGGCAGGAAGTTCAGCACCACGAGAGGTCATTTGGGTTCACTGTATCTCCCACACCACCCTCAAGAGCTCAGTACAAGTGGACCAGCCCATCTTTCCTCCAGATTCTGAGGGAGCCTTGTGACGGGGAAACCGTTCTGGGAGCTCAGCCCCACTGAGAGGGCTGTGACTGCATACCCTGCAGACACAAAAAATGCACACAGCAAGGTCTGTGCTCTCTATAGTGACACCCACCATGCCAAGTAGGGGAGGGATCAGAATCTAAACGGTCCAGGTGGTTCCAGAGGGGGGACTGATACCAACAGGTGAAAATTACAGGTAAGAGGACAGCAGCTCCATAGAAAGAACTTTCAAACAGGCAGCTCTCTCTAAAAATAATGGGCTATCTTGGGAGCTAATGAGATCACTGTCCCTGGAGGTGTTCAAGCAGAGGCTCAAAAGCCACCTACAAGAAATAGAACACTCAGCAGTCAAGCACAAGCAGACCGTCGGTGAGGTGACGCCTGACGGTTATTTAAAGACACAGTGCAGGTAAAAGGCTTCTGATCGGAGGGAAGACTATTGATTCAGTATCGTTACCCCACTTAGAGTCACCACACTGGGCTGGGAGGGACGGAAAGGTAAATTAACATTTATTGAAAATCCATTATGTACTGGACACATTATCCTTAATCTTCACGAGTATATGAGATAGGGTTTATTTTTCCTGTTTTACAGTGAGGAGAAACAGATTTCAGAGATGCTAAGAACCTTGTTCAAAGTCACATTACTTAAGCAGACAGCCCAGCGGGACGGGGGTCAGGTCCACAGCAGCGTTAGGGCTTCGGCTGCGCTACGCCCTCCTACTTCTGAAGAAGCTAACAACGATGTCTCCTGAGCACACCACCCTCTTGGAGCCCGTCCTCCTCCTTGCTTCCGTGCAGAGGGGGCTTGCGCCCCAGCCCGTCTGGCCAGCCAGAATGGTCACTAAAGCACACTCCTCAGGCAGGGTTTGCGTGTGGCTGGGCCAGGCTCCCACCGGCAAGGGAAACTCCTGCCACACCACCCATTAAGGAAGTGTCCTGGTCCAGGTGTGGCAAGTGGGGCCAGTGCAGGGTCGTCTAGGAGGCCGCGTTCTTGTCACTGTTGCTGCTGCAGTGAGAGGCGTGATGGTGGGTGTCAGGGAAGCTGCTGCTTTGGCAGTTTACAGGCAAACCGCGGTATTGTTTACCGCAGCGCAAGCATCCCAGCCATGCATCTGAGGGGCATCTGAGACCCAGCCATGCAGCAGCCTCCTCAGTAGGAAATCACCAGCGTGAGCAGTGACGTGGGGCTGTGTTTGGTGCTGGGACGGGAGGACCAGCACAGACTCGGGGAGCCACGGTGGGGAGCGAGGGGTCAGCAGATCACACTCCAGATGGGTTACCTTACTGGCTGAGGTCACGGCGGGTGGAACATGGCTCTGTGCAGGCACCAATGCTCCTGCCTCGAGTAAGCTAAATGCTGCCTTTCATTGACTCTGCTCTCTCTCCACTCACTTGAACCTCATGGGGAAACTGAGGCCAGCCAGAGATGAAAAAGATTCAAGCGTCTCACGGAAGCTAGTATCTGTGGATCTCACTGCTTAACTGAAAGGAAACCCGAGGTGGCAAAGAGAGAGGCTCAGCATTCCCTGAAGGCCCAGAGAAGCAGCCAGACTTGGCGGGCAAGGAGAGAGGCGGGGCGGAGCTCAGGAAAGCCTGCAGGCCATCAGCCAGGACGCCTGGTTTCTTTGGCCCTGCCTCTGTCTGCTTTTACACCTGGGCCTGTGAGCCCTTCCCTTTGACTGGGGAAACTCCGCAGAGACTGGTGTTCCTCCCTCATCTCCCAGCTCCTCCTTAGGCCCTGCCCTGCAGGTCTCTTCCTGCCCCCTGGGCCATCTCTCAGGGGGCCTGTGTGCTTCTCCTGTCCACACCCCAACCCCCAGGCCCTGCCTCTCTGTGATCACTCTTCATGGAAGGTGAAGCAAGAAATCCTTGCTTCACCTTCCATGAAGGTGTAAGCAGTAAGCGATGGGCCTGAACGAGGAATTCATATATTCTAGCAGATGCTCAGAGATCAAATGCCTTTGGTATTTGCTACTGATGAAATGGTTAAAATCCAGAGACTGGAAGTCAGCAGGGCAATGACCTGGCAGGGAAAGGGTTAGGTTGCTGAGGAAAGGTGCTGACAGCAAGTAGCATTTCATCTGCTCAACAGCTGTTCCTTGGGTTCCCTTGAAGTGTCCTGAAATGGGACACAGCCCTGATGCCCTGGCTGAGGCCAGGGACTATTTCCGAGTGAAATTCTACCCTGTGGACAGGAAATGTGTTCATTCATTTGCTAAACTTGTCAGCCTGTAACTGAGCTTCCTACATGCATTTCCACCCAGCAGGGACAAGGCAGGGGTGTGAGCGAGCCAGTTAGAAGTAGGGACATGAATTCATAATCAGGATTTACCAGATCCTCTTAGAGCGAGTCAGCGTTTACGTGGCAATGAGATTATTTACAGAGCTGTGAGCAACTGTAGTAGCTGGTGAAAATAGAGACCCGAGAAGAAAGAGAAGGGAGCAGGGGTGGGGGATGACCCCCAGAGACCTTGTCATTCCTGGAGCCTGTGGACAAACGGTTTTCAGAGCGCAGCAGACATCAGAAATGAATTCATATCTCCTCCAGGAACCACTAGCATCGTATGTTAGCTCTGAATCTTAAAGCTGGGATTGAAGAGATAATGGTTCCTACATTAAAAGGAACAAGGTTTGGTTTTTGTTTGTAGCTGAGGGTTTTTTTTTCTTCCTTCCCCCATGTACAGATCAGGTGATGCTCCAGACGTTTCAAGCCCCTCAAAAAACAAGAAAGAAAGTGGCCTCTGCAGGGGCCACTGGCCTATCAGCGCAGCTACGGTGGATATCAGGGGCTGAAGAGACGTGGGCCCCAAATCTCAGAGCGGTTCCCTCAGGCCAGAGTTGGGGCCTCCCAGAGCTGGCTGACTCGACACCCTCTAACTCCTCCATCTCCTTGTCTAGATGCCTCCCTGGCCAGGCCCTGGGATCATACCTGTTGACAGGGCAAACCTTCCCTGGGTTCCAAACAGGGCCAGGGAAGCAGGGTGGGAAGAGAGAGCACTTCGCTGTGTGTCCGCTCAGCACCAGCTGACACAGTCTGAAAGCCTCAAAATGAAAGCATCAATAATTCAGACGTTCAGATGCTGTAGAGTATTTCCTCTTTTGTCACATTTCTGGCCAATTGATTTCCCCTGACCACAAACTTGCTGCTTTTAGAACATTATTAATAACAAATCGACTCTGGTAAAATTTGTCCTGGGAGGGGCCACTGGCTGGGAGAGGCTCCTGGCCTTGTTTCCCCTGAGAAACGGCGCTCGGACCCATCCCAGGAGCAGAGCGAGTGCATGGGGGCTGGGAGCCTCCCCTCCCCTCGCCTTGGGGGCAGAAAGACTGCAGAGCAGAGGGACAAGTGCCCCCCCACCCCCCGCCACATGTCTCCTCAATGTAGTGCCAGAACCTCTGATGGGGGTACTGGGAGAGGGAGAGGGGCCTCAGAACAAGAACACAGGGTTAGGGAATACCCTGGCAGTCCAGTGGTTAAGACTCCATGCTTCCACTGCAGGGGGCAGGGGTTTGATCCCTGGGTCGGGGAACTAAGATCCCACATGCCGCAAGTCACAGCCAAAAAATAATAAAAATAAGGTTCCTATAGTACATATCAGGCCTCAAATAATCTCATAAAAATTAATTTAAAAAAAAGAGTACAGGGCTTCCCTGGTGGCGCAGTGGTTGAGAGTCCCCTGGTTCGTGCCCCGGTCAGGGAAGGTCCCACGTGCTGCGGAGCGGCTGGGCCCGTGAGCCATGGCCACTGAGCCTGCGTGTCCGGAGCCTGTGCTCCGCAACGGGAGAGGCCACAACAGTGAGAGGCCAGCGTACCGCAAAAAAAAAAAAAAAAAAAACAGGGTCGGAACCCCTCTCTAGGATCCCCTCCATCCCCCACAAGGTCCTATCTCTGTAGGTTTCCATGCCTGAGCCCCAGGTCCCATGGGATGAGCACCAATCAGGGGTCTGGAATGAGCCAAAGAGCTGAAAGCTCACGGAGTGCCACTGGGAGCTGCTGCCTCCGACCCCCCAGGGGGCCTCCCTGTCAGGCCCACTCAAGGTGATGGAAGGGTGCTGGCCTCCCTCCCCTGAGCCCTTAGCAAGCAGCACCTCCCGGCCCTGCAGGCACCCAGGGCCCAGGGCGTCTCTGTCCTCCCTCTTCTCCAGAGATTCCCGGCCAAGCACTGGCTCTTAGGGCCTGGCCCCTGGTGGGCGCTCACAAAAGTCTGTTGAATGAATACATGAAAGAGAAAATGATCTGACAACTCACTCACAGTGAGTGGAGCGTTGCCACTGCCTCAGACTCTGCATTTACTGCTACAGGCGGGGCTTCAGGCAACTTGGGAGAATGGTTAAACGGGAGGTTTTACCTGGTGGTGGTCCCGGGGATCAGACAAGATGGCTGGAGCCCATTCACCACCGTAAGGCTGGTCCTGTTTAAGAACCCCCCATCACTGTGCTAGGTGTAAGTCCCTCTGGAAGGGTGTCCGTAGAGGCCGATAAAGAACCCTCCCTGTCTGAGAAGATGGAGCAGGCCTGTTCCAGCATTCCTGTGCAGGGTCATCCCCAAGGTACGCGCCAGGAAGCCCAGCCCCCTCCCCCACCACTCACACCCACCGCACCTCTCCCACCCTGGTGATCCAGAACTCTCGCGAGAAGCCCTGTTACACGAGCCGGTGATCAAAATAGGGGTCGTGTAACGTTTCTGCTTTTATCCCCGGCGTGGTGACCACTAACTTCAGCGCAGATCAGGACCTCCCAGAGAGCTCTGCTCTACTGATCACAAGGCAGAAGCCTCCCTGCTCCCGCCCAGCCCCACAGTTTATATCCCTAGAAATCTCCTGGTTGGCGTGATATTGATTTCGCTTTTTGAAAAGGACTCAGTAAGAAATACACACACCACAGGTCTGAAATAGAATCTGCCCTTTGCAGTTGTAGCACATACTCCTCCGCAGCTGAGCCCATTCTGAACCGGGCTACGCCGGGCGGGGCCCCGGGGCGCGAGCTGCCTACTGTAGCCGGTCTTCATCTTACAAGACCACGGGGCCCAGCTACACTGGGCAGCTTGTCACTGTATTTTATGGGCAAGATAATTATTTGTGTTATATTCTCATGCACAGCTTGGAGCCCAAGCCCACTTTACTACCAGGCCTGGGGAGATTGGAGGACTGCGCTGTGCCAGCTATAGGGAAATGAACTTACGATGGCTTTCCAAGAAAACAGTTCGGGCTTGAGGATTAACAGAGTTAGTGGGCTTGGATGGGCAGCGCCCGAAACCATAGATTTCTCCAGTCCAGCTTCCCCTCGCAAGTGTGTTGACTTCATGCACCTAAGGGTACACAGCGTGTGATGGACCACCCTACCTCCCCTCTCTCCCCATGAGTGGTTTCATTCTAGAATGAATATTAGAACTCAGAGGGCCTGCTAGGTCATCTAGGCCAAGTGAAACAACTGAGTCTGGAGCGGTTGACTATTTTGTCTAAGATCTCCTAGCCAGTAGTGATTCTGTTTTCATGGGTCTCTAAGAAAGTCTTCTTTTTCTAAACTTCAGAGGTTTTTCTAAACTTCCGTTTTTTAAATTAAAACAAATTAATATTAATTTTATTTTTTAGCATTTCTAGAAGAGATTAGACCCTTAGACCTGGAGGGCTGTCCTGCCTTGGGCAGAAGAGTAAAGCTGGTGAAGTTTTTCATCCACATCCCATATCCCCTGTTCTACATTTCCATTTTCATGTTCTCCCACTCTTTCCCCTAGGAAGAAACTGACTTTTATTAAGCACCGGACATATGCCAAGTTGTTTGCAATTTACATGAGGCAAATTACATACGAGGCAAGGGTTATTATTCCCATTGCAAGAGTAACCACTGCATTGCATAAACAGGGCCCATGAGATATGTTCAAAAGGCAATGTGTTTGTGTTTTTTTCCCACTGTCCCTTTAAACTTGTCCAATGGCTAGTTCTTTCCCTTGACACGGGGCAAAATCTCTGACTTTTCTGTTCATTCTTAGAGACTGTAGGTCAATTCAAGTCATCCACATAGTATCTAGATTCAATAATTTAAAGTGTCCATTTCAATATTATAATCAACACATCAATCTTTATACAAAGATATAGTGATCAGGATATTATAAATTTCTGCCATGGTAACAAATAACCCTAAAAGCTCAGTGATCAATGCATACATTTTACTTCTGACTCATTCAGAGTAGAGTGGAAGTCAGGAAACCCTACTAGACAGCTGTCCTCCAAGTGGTGACTCTGTGATCCAGACCACTTTGATCTTGTGGTTTCTTGTCCCTTAGGGGCCTAGAGAATCACACAGGGCCCTCTCTGTGCCTCTATCTGGGTATGACACACATCACTTCTGTTCATATGTCCTTCCCCTCAACTAATCATACCATCCCACCTAATTTCAGGGGGCTGAGAAGTGGGCCTCGGAAGGAAAGAGTGAAGAGAAAGTGGTAACATGTGACATTGTCTCTGTCAATAAAGATAACCCTTCTCCCTCCTGCCTCAACTTCAGTTGGCTCCTGCCAAAGAGTTAGGGAGGGGGGTGCTGTCAGCATCCTTTTTCTTTCTCATTCACCCCCCTCTGCTCACCTCAACCCCTCTGACCCCTCTGCATGTGGGGTGATGGGGAGGGAGGACAGGTGAGAAGAGCAGGGAAGTCTTCTCTTGACAGGAACTGTAGTGAAATGGCTTCAAGGGCTCTGGATCTGGAGGGCGTCTAAAGCTGTCTTCCCTCTCGTGGGTGCCCTCATGGCTCGTCAGAGGCCCCACTGGCAACAGCTCTGGCATCCCCATGACTCAGGCTCTGCCTCAACTTCCCGCTGGCCACCCCTCCCCAGGCCCACTCCACACAGATTCTCCCTGTGGGATTTCCATTACAACCCCCTCGGGGAAACTTACAGTGGATTCAGGCCAGTTCTCTCTCCCAGCAGTGCCTACAGGGTCCATAGAAAACACCCTTGTCTCTTTTGCCATCACAAACCCCAGGAGTCCAGTCCAGTCCCAATGCAGCAGCAACTTCCTTAGCTTCACAAAGAAAGGGGATTTCGGTCCTTCTTGCCTTTGAAGTTTTATGGGCAGGAGTCAGACACCAGTATCCTGGATGCCTTAACAGTGGGGAAAATAACAAGCTCTCCAAGTGGTGCTTTTCCTGTGACTTGAGGTGCAGGAAAAATACTTCCCACTCTGTGGTGAAGGGAAGCTCCGAGCATGACGTCCTCAGGCAACCTCTTCTAAAATCCTCTCTTGATTTCCAACAATTGGACACTATATGATTTCCTTGCTGTAGGTGAGAGATTTTGAGAGTTGTGATAATGGATTTCCAGATAGTTCTTTTGTAAATTCTTCATGCAGCCTAGTGTACTTCGATCGATTTAACACTGTAAAAAAAGTGACAGATGCTCAACCCAATTCAAGTTGGTTGAAGCAAAATGGAAGATTTAATGTAAGAACACTGGGATGTCTTCTGAACCCCAAGAGCAAGAATTCAGCTGGGGTTTAGGAATTACTATAACCAGGAGCTCAGATTCCCTCAGGACTTTCTCTACATCTCGAATCATTCTTCTTTCCTGGCCTCTACTTCATTCTTTCCTCTCTCTCTGCAAGCTTACTTCCCTTACTTCTCTGGTCTGGTCATAGGAAACATGGCTTCTGGCAGCTCCCAAAATACACATCTTATAGTCCAGCCACAAAAAGAGAGAATTTCCACTCTTTCAAGCCCAAGACCAAAAATCTTGGGGAAAGAGTCACACAAAATCAGCCAAAGCTCTCACCTCAACCAATCAGCTCCGCTTTGGGGTGGGGACTCACTGTAACATGGCAGGTCCCCCTGCGGCCCTAGACACTGTGTGAGGTGGAAAATCTCAGAAACAGGTGGCAGGTGCTAGGAGCCCCCCAGGGCACTTTTCCAGCTGTTCAGTCATTTGGACTGGTGCTATTGTGCCTGGTGGCTCAGACTCCACTCTAGTAGGATTGGAAGGTGGTGACGGGGTTCTGGTTTATGCAAAAGTCCACAGGAAAAAGCCAGCTAGCGAACTTTTCCTTCTTACCTTTTCCACCAATAAAGACTTCTTTTGCACCAGTCATAAAGCATTTACCACATACTGCCTTGAATTGTGAGATACCTGCCTGGAAGTCTTACTTTTCATACAGGATTGCAAATACGTATGGTCTGGGGCTATGTTTTTGTCATCACCGTATACCCCAAATCATCCCAAGCGCTGCCTTCCATATAACATTAATTAATTATATTTTGTGCATGTGTGAACAAATAAATGAATCATTCCAGAGGATGTTTCCTCTCCCTGTGAACCTACTAAAAACTAACCAGAGAATGACTAGGGAAAAGCACTTATGGATAGAATTTCTTGCTCCTCTCACAGAAAATCTGGGTTTATATACAAACAAGGTAAAAGTTTAAAATAGCATCTAGCACAACGTGTTGCACGTAGAAGATCCTCAGCAGATGTTTGCTGATTGTCTCAGAGACACTAAGACTTACTATTGTGTCCCGACTCCATATTGTCCGTGCATCACCCCCATGTCCTCGGCCACCTAACCTTCCACTACCATCATCTGCTCAGCTGACCTACAGCTTACCTATGCGCATTGTAGCCACTCGAGTACTGGGGTTTCCCCCGAGAGGTAGCCCCTGGGTTATTTGCTCAGAGGACTTCACTCCTCCATTTTGCTTTCAAAGGGGTTAGATCTCAGAGGGGAATCCCCCAAAGCGAGGGAATGGGGGAACCAGAGAAGGATGGTGGCTGTGACATCACGGTGAGTTTAGGCTTGCCCATCCTGACCATCTGCAGAGAAGAGGCAAACTGGGGTTGAGTACTAGATCCTTCCCTAGAAACAGGGAGCTGAGAAGAGTCTAGGCAGAAGGTCAGAGGCAGAAACTTATTCTGAATCAGGCATTAGAAGGAAGCCAAAACTGGGAAAGCATATCATTATTTAAAAATCCCATTAAGACTCTATGAGGGTGGGGCTGGGGGGGAGGCTTGCTAATTTCAGCAAGTGACTGAGTAGTTGTAAGTACCCAAAATTAATTGATGGCTTTAAGGAAGAAATAGGTGTAGGTGACACTGTGTCATAAACCCATCGCTGGAGAAGAGGAAGACTATTAATTCTCATGATTCCTCACACCACAGGACAGAAAAGGAGTAGTTCAAGTTGTCTATGATGGAATCTAATGATATGGCATCATTTTTTCTCATCGATCTGTTCCCAGCCTCTCTCCGGTGATTTATAGGAATAACGGGGAGGGAGTGCTCACGGCAGGATGGCCAGGGCTGGGGAGGTTTATGTGCAATATTGGTTTCCAGAGTTAATAAATTGTCAGTTATGGCCCATGGAATCCTGTTACATCCTAGTGGCAGCAAGCCTGAAACACAGCCAGATGCCACCCACCACTCCATCCCAGGCACCTGAGAAGATGGGAGAAGCTCTTGCTCAGGACAGTATCCAGGGACACATCTGCCTGAAGGCGGTCTGAGTCCCATCTTTCATCAGTAGAAAACTAATGTCCCCAAACTACTCATTCCCACATCCCTGATGCTGAAAAACTGGAAAAGATATGGCTCATAATACCAGAATTATAGCTCTTCTACCCAATGTAACGTGTAGCCTAGAAGAGATTTCATTTAAACAGCTGAGTCTAGAATAGGAGGCAGGAGATCTTAACAGAAGTCACAGCCAAGAGCCTAACCAGGAAGGAGATAGTCAAAGAGAGCTCAGGGTTGGGCACCAAGAGAACAAGAAGGCATCAGCGTTGACAAACGCTCCCTAGGCAGGAAGCTCAAGCACTTCTTCATCTTTGGATCCTCAACGTCTAGCACACTGTTTGACACAAATGGGCACTCCAATATTTATTGAATAAATGAATGAAACAAGTCTGTGGAGTCTGCTACAGAGAGAGCAGAGAGAACTTTAGTGCTCGCTGAATATTTACGTGCTCCTCTACTTCCCCAGCCCCTCGCAGGTGACTGGGGCCATTGACTAGGATAGGCCACTGGACCGTGAGTAGAAGCGACATAGGACATTTAAGCATCAGTGCACAACTCTCCGGCCATCTCTTCTCTCTCAGTGGTGACTGTGGAGGTCACATGTTTCAGGTGATACATTTCAAGATGCAGGGAATTCTATCAACCTGGGTTCTTCAATGCCCACATGGAGCAGAGCTCCCTCCTCCCCTTGTTGTTGAATGATCAGTGTTGGATAAACAATGTGAGGCAGAAGTAAACCTGTGTTCTGTTAAGCCATGTTTCTTCCTTAGCTAATCCCAAATAACAGATGAGATTTGCCAATTGTCTTAGTCAGCTCAGGCTGCTATAACAAAAGAGCAGAGACTTGGTGGCGTAAGCTGCAGACAGTTATTCTTCATAGTTCTGGAGGCTCAGAAGTCCAAGATCAAGGTACTGGCAGATTTCCTGAGTTGCGGACAGCCACTTTCTCGTTGTGTGCTCACATGGCCTTTCCTTGGTGTGTGCACTCGGAGAGACAGAGCTCTGGTCCCTCTTCCTCTTCTTATGAGGGCAGTAATCCCATTTTAGGTGCTCCACCCTTAATACCTTATGTAAACCTAATTACCCCCCAAAGGACCACCTCCTAATACCATTGCATTGGTGGATAAGGCTTCGTCATATGAATTTGGGGGGTGGGAACTTAAAAATATTCAGCCCAGAACACCAATTCAATCCAGCGGCTTCCTTCTAACACTTTTTGCACCCTCTTGCAAAAAGGCCTCTTTCTTTGAAAGTTATGTCATCTGGTTCACTATCCTTTAACTCTTTTATGTGTCTTTGTCACAGTTATCCTCCATCTTCCTTTCACTCCCCTCATTCATTACAGATTTTATTAGCTGGCTCAAAAGTATCTTTTGCTCTCAGTTCCTGCCTCCATCTGTTTCACATATATACCAACTACCCATCCAAAGTGTTATCTGTGAAATTCCTTGACATCATCACCTCCAACAGCATTCATCCACATTAGCTTCAACCAACCCTCCTATGGCCACACTCTAGATCCTCTCTTCATATAACTCTTCCACCTTTGGAAATGCAAATTCCAATAGACTAATTTTCTTTCCCCTTCTTCTCCCCTACCACCCTGTTGGTAGACCTCACTGAGATCTCCAATCCTTCAAGTTCAACTTATGTATCTGCCTCCCCTACTAGACGCTAAGTTCCCTGAAGTCAAGGCTGTGTCATATTCTTCTCCATATTCTCAGCACTTATACCAGTGCATGGCCCAGGTAATCATGCAGAAGATATTCATGAAAAATGGCTGAGTGGCTGCCCTGCACACCTGGTGGGTCACCCCCCCACACACACAGCCTCTTAAAGGTATGTTTGGTAAATAACATCATATATTCCCCTCAAGAGCATTCGGACAGAAACCACACAGTTAGAATTCTAATTCTGGCTCCATCATCACCTACCTTCATGGTCTTAGACAAGTCCCTTGGCTTCTTCTTGAATCTCAGCTTCCTTTTGTCTTTTTCTGCTGAGCTGTTGTTAGGAATCAAATGAAGTCACGAACGTGAGAGTGATTTGAAAATGTAAAGAACTCTACAGAAATATAAGAATCATTATGATAGTGCCAATGAGTTTTCTATTGCTCAGCATGTACTGACTTGTCAGATTCACATTCCTCCTTACGGAGGAAAAGCTGTGAAAATGTTGGGGGAGCCAAGTGTCCAAAAAGCCAAAGATGAGCCATCAGGTTCTTAGGTCAGCACAACCTGTTTCTTTCAGCCTCGCTCATTCCTTCATTTACCAAACATTCATCAATTTCCTATTATTTTCAGTTACTCAGTACAACACAGGCTTTGCCCTTGTGGAGCTCAGCCTTTTGCTGGGAACAGATGAGTAAGCAAGTAATTGTAATCAGTATGATAAAAGTGAAATAGAAGGAAATCCTGGATGCTGGAGGTGGAGGAACCCCTAATTCTCTCTGGGGAGAGAGGTACAGAGAGTTTCACAGAGGAGGGGTCCACGTTCTCCTCAGCTACACAGGATCAGATCTCCAGGGGACACAGTGATTAGGTCAGGATCTGGAGGAAACAGGTGCATGGGAAAGAATGGAAAACACCTGGACCTTGAGCGCGTTTCCTTAACCCTTCCTGCAGGCGATGTTCCTTGACCTGGCACTACCTGGACACAGCCACAAACGTCCCAGATGTGTGCAATTATTCCTCCCCACAATCCTGTGAGGTACAGCCCACCACTTGCCTCTCTGTGAATTATACCTGGGCCCTGTGAAACCAAATTCCGCATTCTTCTCAGCCAGCCACACTGCCTATCGTACTTGAAAAAGATGTACTGTCAGAGCCTGAAGAGGAGAATGAGGGCCTCCCACAGCACTGTGATTGTTTTCAGAGCTTTAGGGCAGGGTTACTCTCCAAGCGACCAGGCTACCTCCAACCAGAATCCCTGCTGCACCCGTGGTTCCCTGCAGTGCAGGCCAAACAGATCTATACCTCATTATGCCAGACTCCCCAGCCCTGTGCGACAGAAATTAAATGCTGTCTGCACAAGAGCAGTGCACAGGCGTTGCATTCCCAGTCAGCCAGGCAGGACCAGAGATGACAGGGAAAGTGGAAATTACTCCCAGTGACGACAACCTGACCAAGCAAGTATACCCTAAGAATCTGTTGCATGATGGCTGGACAGGCCGTCCTCCCAAGTTCAAGGGGCTTGGGTCTTCCTCCCTGGATCTTTCAGCAGGCATGGCTCAGCCTCATACAACATATATATAGGGGACACCTTCACCCCACTTCCTCCTGGACAGCAGGTCCTCAGGAGGATGCAGACCCAGCCATTTTACTGGCGCAGGGTTGCAGAGCATAGAGTTGTTGAACAAACAACTGAGGCATTTTTAGTAACCTGCGGACAGAAGGGATTGTGGCCTCAAAGTTAAACTCTTTTTTTTTTTTTTTTTCGGTACACGGGCCTCTCACTGTTGCGGCCTCTCCCGTTGTGGAGCACAGGCTCTGGACGTGCAGGCTCAGCGGCCATGGCTCACGGGCCCAGCCACTCCACGGCATGTGGGATCCTCCTGGACCGGGGCACAAACCTGTGTCCCCTGCATCGGCAGGCGGACCCTCAACCACTGCACCACCAGGGAAGCCCTTAACCTCTTTTTTTCTTTACTCTTATCCTAGCCCTTTAGGCTTTCTTCCCAAATGTGTGTGGGAATTGGGCGAGGGTAGCAGTGGGCAGGGGGTGGGGTGGAGAACATCCAGATGTAACTTTTGATATTAAAGTCAGCATTTTAATTACACTCCACTCCTTTCTCTCCCTACCTTTTCTACTTGTAACTATGGAAACCCATAATAAATGTCTATTTAGATAACACAAAGGGGGATGATTTTAGAAACAAAAGATAATATATTTTCATGAATCCCATGCTCTGCTTCCTCTTCCACCTGCCCCTCACTACTGTTACTGATGCACATGCAGCCTTCATGGCTTATCAGAGAAG
Organism: Aethalodelphis obliquidens; assembly: GCF_003676395.1. Lineage (NCBI taxonomy): Eukaryota > Metazoa > Chordata > Mammalia > Artiodactyla > Delphinidae > Aethalodelphis > Aethalodelphis obliquidens. The sequence goes on along the minus strand of NW_020837990.1, from coordinate 11,189,761 downwards.
TGGACACATCACTAAAATCCACTGTGAACTTGCCTTGGAGTCCATCTCGGAGCCCCCTCAGTGCGTGGGACCCTGTCTGTGTGGGTTGTGTAATGGAAAAAACTCAGCCTTTTCCTTCCTATGCAGGGCAAAACACGATGTTTCCCTACTATGTGTTTCTTCCCTGGGAGTCCCCTTTACTACTCACACAGAACACTTCACTTCTGACACTTCTGGTCAGCAGCTGTGTGGAGGGTTTTCCCCATAAGAGGCAATTTACGATCTTCTCTCCCCTGTGACACCAGCTGGGTGTTCTACCATTCAGCTCAATTCTAACACTACCTACCAGGAGACAACATCAGATTCCACAGGTTAAGGACTCAGTCCTATAAGACTCCCGTCCTCCCCCCCCCAACCCAGTCCTATAAGACTCCCGTCCTCCCCCCCGCCCTCCCCCCCTCCCCACTTCAGATGCTAATCATAGTTCCAGGTTTTCACCCGTGCTTCTGATTGACCGGCTATAGATCAAGGCTCTGCCCCCCTCCTCAGGCTTGATGAATCTGTTAGAGCCGCACACAGAACTCAGGAAAACTCTTTACTTACGTTTACCAGTTTCCTATAAAAGATACGATAGAGGTCGTGATGAACATCCAGATGGAAGAGATACACAGGGCAAGGTGTGCAGGGAGGAGGGCGGGGCTTCTCAAGGTGTACCATTCTCCCAATACCTCCAAGTGCTCACCAACCCAGAAGCTCCCCCCTCCCCCACGAATCGCTGTACTTTAGGGATTTTATGGAGGCTTCATCACTTAGGCATGATTGATCATTAACTCCAGTTTTAGCCCTTCTCCCTTCTCGAGAGAACAGGGGCCAGGCCTGAAAATGCCAAGTTTCTAATCATGGCTTGGTCTTCCTGGCGAGGAGCCCTCATCCAGGAGCCTTCCCCCCGCCCCACAGTCACTTCATTAGAACAGAAGACACGCCCATCATCTCAGAAACTGTGAGGGTTTCAGGAGCGCTGTGCCAGGGACGGGGTCAAAGACAAATATCAGAACAGGAGATGTTCCTGGTGTTCTTATCACTTAGGAAATTACAAGGGCTTTCAAAAGGAGCTCTGTGCCAGGAACCTGGAGCAGATATCAATATATATCCTATTACTTCACAGGTTGAAAGAGGGATATCCCTACCTGGAGGTGGGGTACCAAATGCCTCTGGTGTCCCCAAGGGGACAACTTTCCAGAATTCAGAGAGGTCTGATATGTGGGAATACACACACTCCTTTCTCATCCCCAGTGAGAGGGTGACCCAGGCATGAAGCAATTACACTACAGTAGTGACCTCCACAGAGCTTAGAATCATGGGGCCCATGTACCTGAATATATTGTGCAAGGGCTGTGGTTCTCAAAATAACATACCCCAGGGAATTGGGCACCAAGCCTTCAAGCCATAGCATAACTATGCTGTATTTTCCTCTCCTATCAGCTTTACTGGATGATCACTGATTCAGAACATTATTTTTATATTAAAACAGATATATGATATCAGGAAGAATGCAAAATTCTCAAGAATTTTTACAATGCTCCACAAGGTTAAAAATAATTTTGTGCCTGAAGCAGGCAGCTTCAGACTACATCCCAGGACTCTAAGCATACTTTTTCATTCTCCACTAGGAATAGTTCACTAAAAAGTTGAGAGATCCTGCCCAGGAGTCCCCACTTCCTTGACAAAATGGTTCACCTTTTCCAAGGATCCATGGGAACCATTCTTTAGCATCTTGGCAAACCTAATTTGAGCCAGTTCTCAGAAGACTCGGGTTCTAAGTCTGCCCTTCCAGAATGCAAGAGACTAGTCCAACACCATCTGAGGCCTGAAATTCCTCTCTGCTCACCCGCAAAGACCCCAGGAGACTCTCACTCTCACCTCACCAGGCTTGCAATTCAAAGACTGAGCTCTGTGAAGATGCAATTGCCCTTAAACACCTGAACGTTACCCACTAAACTGGGGAAATGCAATCATACTCATTTGAGGGGCACAGCATAGAGGCAAGAACAGAATCAATATTCATTTTCTTTCCACTGAAAAGAAATGACAAAGGGAGTTGTCCAACAGGGCAGCCTTTCCATTTGAGCACCGCTGATTTATCGGTCATTTGACAGGTGGACCTGAATTCCAGGCCTGCCTGTCTCCCCCATGTCTTCCCTGTCCTGCTCATTCCCTGCAAAGGAGGATATGAGCTGTTCCCACAGATCCTTCCAGTAGCACCTGAGTCTTAGTTCAGGCTGAGCTGAGGTTTCTGACTCTCAGTATCTCTGCATCTAGTCACTTCTCCAAAATTTATCATTCATTGTTTTTGTTTGTTTGATTGATTTTTTGCGGTACGCGGGCCTGTCACTGTTGTGGCCTCTCCCGTTGCGGAGCACAGGCTCCAGACGCGCAGGCTCAGCGGCCATGGCTCACGGGCCCAGCCACTCCGCGGCATGTGGGATCTTCCTGGACCAGGGGCACGAACCCGTGTCCCCTGCATCGGCAAGCGAACTCTCAACCACTGCGCCACCAGGGAAGCAGTATCATCCATTGTTAAAAAGGTATGTAAGCTCTCAGTCCTAACCACTTCTTCAGGTCTTCATTTTTCCTCTGAAGGCTCCCATATGCTATAAAAATATGAAGTAAGAGTTGTATGCTTTTCTCCTGTTAGCCTGTCTTATGTCAGCTTTATTACCAGGTGAGCAACAGAACCTAAGAGAGTATTGGAAGTTTTTTTCCTATGAACACACCTGGATCTTTCTAGAACCAGGCTTGACACCTCTGGTTCTCCCTGTTTCTTTCTGCATCTGGGAGTCAGAGGCAGGCCTCCACCCCACGCCCTGTGGCTGGTCATACGAGTACACATGGAGGTCTGTCTAGTGTCTTTCTCTCTCTCCCTGTAGGTCAGGGCACGTGTGATCTGTGTCCCAGGACACAGTTTCAAGATTTGGCCTGAGCCACGGTCTCCAGTCAGTCTTGGCCAACGTTTGGCACAAACATGCTGTTTCATCGAGTGGTTCTTCTTTTCCCATTTGATGGTTGTTCTTTGTACACATAGCCCAGCTGTCGGCTCCCTAGCGGGGAGGAGGCCAGTGACACCCTGGACCCTAAGAGTGATGGCCACTAACGAGAATCTGGACAGACTGCAAGGATTACATGAAACTTCCCCATTCACACACTGGTATGTGCTTCACAGCGACAGTGGCAGGTCCATTGGCTCTTGTTCCCATTTATCAAATGAGGAATCTCAATGCTCAGAGATTCGAATCAACTGATGATGATCAAAACAGCTAGTCAGTGGCAGAGCAAGGCTGGTGGGGGCAGTGGTCCAGGCTTTGGAAGCAAGAAATGTAGTGGAAAGGATGACGGCTTTGGAATCAGGCAGAACTTTATCTGAGTACCAGCTCCCCAGCTACCTTGCCTTCCGATTCGTTCTGCGTGTGTATATGGGAGAGGGAAGCGTCACCCTGACCTTGTGCCTCAGCTTCCACATGGCTTTTCATCCCCCTCTGCTGCTGCACCCCACAGTCCCTCCCCTCCCCGCAATGTCAGCCTCATTTCCCCCAAGGACCTTGCTCTCTGGATCAGAGAATGAATTCAGGATCAACCCAAGGGAAAGGAGCTTTAAAACAAGAATACCCATCTGGTCCCCATACAGAGATAGGGGCAGGGTGGGGGAGGGGATCTGGGGTCCTCCCATCAGCCTCTGCAGCAGGGACCCTTCTCCATCCCCAGCCTCCACTGTTAGGCAAACAAAGTCCTTGGTAGTGGGGCGGATTGGATGCACGTTGAACTGAGTCACCATCTGTTAGTTTATTCATTGCAGACTTTTGTTTTGTTTTGCTTCTTCCTTTTTGGACTCCCCACGTTTCATACTTGCTAATGAGCGGATCAAATAGCCATTAAAGGTTGTGGGCAGGAGCCAGCCCTGCTCAGCCAGGAGACCCAGCATGCTCTGTGACACCTCTAAGAGACAGCCCTCCCCCTCCCATTCTCCCTTTGGATTCCGGCTGCCTCAGCCCTCCTCCAAAGAAATGGACTTAGCATGTTGCTTATTTAAAGTTCAATTCCACCCCCACCCCAGTCCCACAGTCCCAGAATTCCAGCTACCCAGTCCAGCATGTGGTAAGGGGAATGGCTGGAGGGATATGAGGCAGACTTCTGGTGGTCTCTTAGGCTTGTGGTCTCTAGAGAGAAACTTCAAGGCAGCAGCTTCTGAACTCTGCTCCCTGCCATATGGAGGTCAGCCCTGTGATAGCAGAAGGGCACAGGAGCCTCCAGCCTCCTCCGCCCCGGTGCTGTCCCAGCACTAGAAATGCCTGTCCGTAGAGTCTCTCCAGACAGTTTGGTTGAGGGGACAAGGAGGAGGTGAGGACCCTGGAGCACCTGTGAAAATACCAGCAACAATAAGAACAATGAAAATAATCAACGTCACTATGTCATGATATCCAGACATTGTTCATTTTTAAATTCTAATCCTTATCAAAATGTTTCAGAATAAATGGTATCATAACTCTTTCAGGTGCAAGTATCTGAAAATATAACTCTAACAGCCTAACAACAACAAAAAAAAGGGTGGGGGAGGTATATTGATTTAAGTAACTAAAAAATCCAAATCCAGGGCTTTTAGGTGTCAGGCCCTTCTGGACTGAACAGCTAAAATTATGTCCTCAGGACTTAGTTTCTCTTCCTCTCTCAGCTCTGATTTCTCCTGTTGGGAATCACTCTGAAACAGCGTTCGTCTATTTGGTAGCTCCCAGCAGCTCCAGACTTAAGCCTAGAGGAAATTAAAATCTCTCTTTCTCAATAGTTTAAATTCATGTCCTGGGCCTGATATTTATTGACGTACATTCGGTCACGTGATCACCCATGAACCAATCACAGTATTGGGAGACACAATGCCCATACTTTTATTTATTTATTTATTTTTCATTGAAGTATAGTTGATTTACAATGTTGTGCCAGTTTGAGGTGTACAGCTAAGTGATTCAGCCATATATATATATATGTGTGTGTGTGTGTGTATACATATGTATGTATATCTATGTGTATATATGTATATATGCATGTATACATATGTATATATGTATATACATACATGTATATATGTATATATATGTGTATATATATATCTTCTTTTTCAGATTATTTTTCATTATAGGTTATTACAAGATATTGAATATAGTTCCCTGTGCTATACTGTAGGTCTTTGTTGTTTATATATTTTATATATAGTAGTGTGTATATGTTAATCCCAAACTCCTAATTTATTCCACCCCCATTTCCCCTTTGGTAACCATAAGTTTACTTTCTATTTCAGTGAGTCTATTTCTGTTTTGTAAATAATTTCATTTGTATCAATTTTTTTTAGATCCCACAACAATGCCCATTACTAACAGGACGAGCCTGGATCACTTGTGCATCTCTGAAGAGAAAGAGTATGACATCTGTGCCCCCTACCCTTGCAAAATACCGGGACTGTATGTCAGTGGAGGGGATTCTCAAGAGAATATTGGGTTCCTGTTGCAGAAGAAAGAGGAATAGACATTAGGTGGCAAAGACAATAAGTATCCACTGCACATATCATGTGCCTTTACAAATGAAAAAATAATACTCAGAAGGATACATCATTTTCCTAGGGTCATACAGCTAGTAAACTGCAAATTGGTATTCAGATCTAGATTTGATCATTTCCAAAGCCACATGCTGCATGCAGTCCTTCCTGCTACATTGAGTTTCAAGGGGAAAGGGAGATAGAAAAGAAAGAAGGGGTGTTAAAAGCAGAGAAATGTGTACAAAAGAAAAAACTTTCCTGAATTAATGCAGATTGAGCTTACAAAATGCCCTGATATAGTACAAATATGTCATGGGAGAACAGGAAACTCATTGATCCATTGGAACTGACTATCTCACGATGGAAATAAATAATCTTATAGTCTAGAGCAAGAAGGTATCTTAGGAGATTTCAGGTCATCTGGGCTGACGTGAACCACCTGGCACAGTTCCTTTACATCCCCTCCCTTACCTGTCCTCTCAATTGGTACGGAGGCCATATGTCGCCTGGAAGTTGTCAGCATCCCTCCTCTTCTGCCTTGAAGAGGTATGTGTTAATCTATGAGAAAAAATTAGAGAATTGACTTTTATAATCTTCTGTGCCTCTATTATTGTCTTGGCCACTGGTGTTTCATAAATATCTTTAATACTGCTAATACCCAGTGCTGCCTAGGCTAAGTAATTCACAGTGGACACTGGGGTGCCCCCAACCCTGTCTCTGCCGTTTTCCGCCCATGCATCTTTTCGTGTTCTTGGACTGCAAGCAACAGAAACCTCCTCTGGCTAACTTAAGTTGAAGGGTGTAGGGTAGTTACAGAATACACAGAAAATCCGAGCAACTTGGCTTCAGGAAGGACAGGAAACAGGACCACTCCAGGGATACATGTGGATGAAAGTAATCAGGGCACCCAACTGAGTGGGCAAATTAGAGTGGATTTAACCTGCTCTCTGATCATCAGACTTGTCTCTCTGTACAGGGTTTTGTCCGCCTGGAAAAAGGGTGACTTTTTCTTTGCTCAAAGATGCCTCAACTCCCTTTGCTGTGTACCTTTTGTAAGTATCACAAAGTGTTGGCAGTGGCCACAGAAGTAATAAACAATCTTCTCAGGTTGTTGCCATAAAAAATACATCGGCTCCAACAATTTCTGATCTAGTGTATTTCTACTAATGGTTCAGATTCTAAGGAGAGATTTGGCTAGCTTGAGCCCCTGATGGACAATCTCATGAAACTTCATGGAATCAGGAGTCAGAAGGGTGGAGTGGAAGGAGGGAGAGACCTCCCCGCCCCAAATCAGCACTCTTTATCAAAAGAAGGAAAAACATTGCTGCAGACAATACCAACAGGTGCCCACCACACCCACAAGCTGAACAGGAAGTAAGTGTTCTCCCTTACTCAAGGCTGCCATAGGTCACCAAATTCTAGAAGGAATCATTCACAGTGAATTCCGTGTGTATGGTACCCCCTGGAGTTGTGCAATGCAGAAAGAAGCCTTGTCATTTCCCTACATACTTCCTGCCTTACCAGTCTTTCCAGATATAACAGATACTGGGGTACAGTTGCTATATTCTCAATTTTTTTGCTGAAAACTCAGGTAGATCTCTCAGCCTAGCATGATGTAGGAAGGATACTAGTTTATGACTCTTCCTATCTTGCTTATTCTTCTTTGTCACCCAAGGAAAGGAGGCCTAGTCCTTCAGAAGTCTGTCCCACTTAGATGATCCCTTGTATCCCCTCATTCAAACTCTCTAATCTGTATCCCATACCCTTCTCTCTGAAAACCACCCCTGCCCCACTGTAGGAGGATCTCTGCTCCTCCTTTTCCCCTTGTGTCTTGCTAACTCAGAGCCTTTAGTTTGATAGAATGCTAATAAAGGATTTTCTCTAGTTTCAAGAGGAATGGAAGGAGTGAATGCTCTAATTTCAGTCTGCTGTTCCTTACTAGTCATCTTCGAAGCAAAAACACTAACATGAGTGCCATTTTTCCCCTCAGTCTGACCTCACCTAAGAAAAGCAGAGCCTTCCCTTTAATGTGTCTTTGACCTTGCTCTTTGCAGAAAAATTACCCCTGAATTACTGAGCTAAGCAGCTTTTGACTCCTTTCTGAGCCTGGCTTACATTGTAAAAGCCATCACATTAGCTGCGAGTGGCTGGGCCTGAGCCATCTGGGATGGCAGATACCAGCTCCTATTAGACTCCTTCCGACCCTCAAATCTCTTTCCTGATAGAAGTAGGTAGGGGTTGCTCTCAGTTCATCACCACACGTTTTCTATTTAATTCTGGTCCGCCCTGCTCTTGATTCTCCCAACTATTAACCTGCTATTCATCTCTCTGTTTGTAGCCTTAGCTGACCTTTAGACTTAATTCATGGTACTGCTTCCTTGTACCTCTCAGCAACCCTTCTGCTGTTCTCTTCCTACTTGGCCTGCTGCTGCTGGGCCCAGATATAATCATGAGGATTTTGTCATATTGGAGAGCTGTCTAGAAAGCAGAGAGAAGTGATATAAGAAAAGGAAAAAAAGGAACAGGTAAGTTTTGATGAAATGTAATTTCATGAAAATCTGTCTTGCTCAGGGACAGCCACAATGGGGAACGCTGGCTACTCTTGACCAGATCGATGGTATTAGGTGGGATGGGAGAAAAGGGCTAGTGCTAGAAACAGGAAAGAACTATCAAAGTCAATTCCAATGCATAGGATAGGCTGTGCCTAACCCTCTTTAACCAGCTGGACTCCCTATGGGATAAGCAACCCATGTAGGACTCTACCTCCCCTGCAACATGGACCCAACAAGAAGAGAACTGGGCAGAGTGGGAAAGAGCTGAGATGCATGGGGAGGGTAGAGATGATAGGACAGTAGGCAGCCCACCAGCATCATTACCAGATTCATCAATTCCTTGTCATTTCCAAGCCATGAGATACAGGAAGGAATTCTAGAATTATCCTGCTGCCAGTGGATCTTCCCAGTGTAATCCCAAAGGTCTAGACTTGGATATAGAAGAACTGCAAAGATCTGGCTCAGGGAGGATGAGAGTGATGAGCCCAGGCACAGCACACAGGAACTTGATTCTTTTCTGAAGACGTAGTTGGACAAGATTGTTGGGAAGGTGGGGTGGTGTTCAGGTGCTACACATCAGCTCTCCCTCTCACCAGTATCCACCTTGGGTGAACCCAGACATCCTCAGGATCACAGCTGGTATCAAGCTCAGGATGTTCCACGTGGCTCCCTTAGACTCTCTACCTCACATCTGACTGTCTGTTAGACATCTCCATCTAGATACTCCACAGTCACACCACACTCAACCTGGCCCAACCTGAACCATGCCCCATCCCCAAACTTTCTGTGTTTCCTGTTTCAGAGAATAGCAACTCTTTACCTAAGGCAGAAAGTTGAGTGCTATCTCTGACTCCTCTCTCTCCATCAAGCCCCTTGCATTTAGTCAACCACTGAGACTTGCCAATTCAACCTGCTAGATGTTTATCAAATTTGTATCCAGTCACCATCCCTATTACTATAGTTCACATTCAGGCCACCACCATTCTTGCCTAAGTTACTAAAATAGCATCTAGCTACCATCGAACCATCAGCTACCACTCTTGCCCTTGTCAGTCTCATCTTCCATGACATTACTGTGCTTGAAAGTCCTACAATGGCTCCCATTTGCTGAGGATAAAGTCCAAACTCAATTGTCTTGCCTACGGGGCCCTCTGTGATCTACCTTCGACCCCCCTTCCAGCTTCATTCCTCACTACGACCTGCTACAAATTTCATGCTCTACAAACACAAGTACACTTATAGTTCTCCCTTCACACACTCTGCTGTACCTCACCTCCATGTCAGTGCTCCAAGTGACACCTGGACCAGCAATGTCCTTCCTCTGCTATTTTCGTCTAACACAGACTCTTTGAAGCTCAGCTCTAGAACCTCTTCCAGGAAGCCTTCTCTATCCACTACAGTTCACTTCTCCAAATGTTAAAGATGTTTTTAAAAAGAGATTCAAAAAGATTAAAAGAAGCAACAAAAGCAAAAATAAATAAACAGGACTACTAAAAATCTTCACAGCAAGGGAAAAAATTTTAAAAATGAAGAGGCAACCTATGAGAGAAAATATTTGCAAACCCCATACTCAGTAAGGGGTAATATCCAAAATATATAAAGAACTCATACAACTCATTAGCAAAAAACCAAATAACCCAACATAAAAATGGGCAAAGGGCCTGAATAGACATTTTTCCAAAGAAGACATACAAATGGCCAACAGGTACATGAAAAGGTGCTCAATATTGCTAATTATTAGGGAAATGCAAATCAAAACCACAATGAGATATCACCTCACACATGTTAGAATGGCTATTATCAAAAAGACAAGAGATAAGTGCTAACAAGGATGTGGAGAAAAGAGAATGCTTGTGCACTATTGGTGGGAATGTAAATTGGTGCAGACACTATGAAAAATAGTGTGGAAGTTCCTCAAAAGATTAAGAATAGAACTACCTTTCAGCCAGAAATTCCACTTCTGGGTATCTATCGGAAGGAAATGAAAACAGGATCTCAAAGTGATATCTGCACCTCCATGTTCATTGCAGCATTATTCACAAAGGCCAAGAAATAAAAACAACTTAAGTATCTGTTTCCGACAACAGATGAATGAATAAAGATGAATGGATAAAGAAGATTATATATATATATATAATCTTCAGATATCAAAGAGAGAGAGAGAGAACACATGGGATATTATTCAGCCATGAGAAAGGAAATACTGCCATTTGAGACAACTTGGATGAAACAAGGGCATTATGCTAAGTGAAAGAAGTCAGACAGAGACAGATAAATACTATATGTAATCACTTACATGTGGAATCTAAAAAAAGCTGAAATCATAGAAATAGTAGATTGGTAGTAACCTGGGGCTGGGGAATGGGAGAAATGGGGAGATATTAGTCAAAGTGTATAAACTTCCAATTGTAAGATCAACAAGTTCTGGGGACCTAATGTACAGCATGGTGGTTATAGCTAATAATAATGTATTATATACTTAAAAGTTGCTAAGAGAGATCGTAAATGTCTCATCACACACAAAAAAATGGTACTTATGTGATGGGATGGAGGCGTTAGCTAATGCTATGGTGCTACTCATTTTATAATATGTAAGTGTATCATATCAACGTGTTGTACACTTTAAACTTACACAATATTACTTGTCAATTATATCTCAATAAAATTGGAAAGAACAGATTAAAATATGGCTTCACCGTTCCCATGCCCTCACATATACAATTAAGGGCCCTAATTCGTACCCTTGTAATACACAGTACCTATCTAGCCATTGATCATGCTACCTCTTATTAGAGTCATGTTTCCATTGTATTACCACTTAATGATAGTCTCCATGGGAACAAGGATGACATATTACATCCCCCACACCAAGACCATAATAGACATTAAATAAACTGTACATAAATAACTGTAGTAATAAACAATAACCAAGTACTTTGGTTTATTTAATTCTCCTCCCCTACTTCTAAAGAGGCAAGACTGTTCATTACAGTCCTTCCCAGAATCCTTTTCAAGAGAGTGCAGTGTTGTGGTCAAGATCATGAGCTCTGGATTCCGGCATGGCTGAATCATTCTGGCTCTTCCATTTTTTAACTGTGGAAATGTGAGCAAGTAACTTATTCCTTATCCGCCCTGAGCCTCACCGCCTCATTTGCAAAATGAGGATCATCATAGAATCAACCTCATGTGGTTATTGTGAGGCTTAAATTAGGTAATGTATGGCTCTTGCTTGGTACATATTAAGTGCTCAAAGAAAACAAAACAAAACAAAACCTTGGTGATGATCATCCCTTTTTTCTACTCTTTGACTTTCTAGCCTAGTACTCCAAAGTCAGGAGGAGGGGATATGATTAGGGCTGAGAATGGGAAACATTTTCAATCTTTTAAGTGTATCTTTAACCTGAAGTTTCTGCTTTTGTTCCAAAGCAAGGTTGAAAGAGAAAGGGCTTCTTTGTGATTCTAGCTGTCTTTTATTCAAGAGGAAAGTGTCACACAGACTCACAGCAGCAGCAGATCACCGAGCCAGGAAGCCTGGCCCAGAGAAGTGATGCTGCCTGCTCAGTGAAGAGGGAATTGGTCACAGAGACAGATCTCATTAATGCTAATGGCCGTTGTGCAGCTAATTAGCAGCATACTACACTCAGTATTTACCCTTGTGTGCCTACAAAGCTCCACTTTCTCCTTGGGAAGCAAGCTGTTTCTCTACCTGCCTCATGGCGAAGAAGATCTCTGCTGCCAGACAGCAGCTTCATCTCTGCCCGCGTGGGGCGGCTGCAGGAAAGCAGACGGGGCTCCATTCAGGGGCCTGGGAGGAAGGTAAAGAGGGAGCACGTGATTCGTCTTCCAATCCTGGGTGGAGCACTGGGCTGCTAAAGACCTCACCCATCACGGGTGCCGCTTTCATGAGTCAACCAGGCAGCTGTCAGCCCCAAGTGCCCTTCCAGAACTGCTGAGTGTGCAACCATCCTCTTCTTCCTTTGCAAGGAGTGGTTCTCTGAGCTTAGGACAGAGCCCCTCCTTCCCACAGGGCCTGGGAGAAGGGGTGAATCACCAAGAAAGGGTCTTCTTGGAGGCCTAAGCAGAGAGCTGCTGATGACCTTCCCACCATCCATTCCACAATCTTTAACAGAACTCGGAATCTGAGCCGCACCATGAACACGACAGTGAATAAGGAGTGAACAGGCGGGGCTCTGCCCTGGGGAGCTCCCATGAAGATGAACTTACAGCTATCACGCTGCACTGGGATAGTGCAGGGCAAGAGCGGAGTGTCAGGGAAGGACCGCTCTGGCCGGACCGGGGGAGTCAAGAAGAGCTTCATGGAGGAAGAATCGCTGAACTGTCCAAGCACCTATGCCCTGAGCATAGACCTGTCTCCAGTGGAGAAGTCTGCTCTGTTAGGTGCCCCTCCCCTTCCTCTGAAGCAACAGGCTTGAAATCTGAAGAAGTCATCACAGCTCTGAGTCCTGGTCCTGCTTGAAATGATGTAGACAGAGAGGCTGCCCTGGGGACCGAATGTTCTGGAGACTACAGGATGATCACTGCTCCGTCAGCAGGAGCCTGGGCTGGTTCCCTGGGAGACCTCCCTCACAGCTCACCTCCACATTCTCTTGGCCTCGGAAATCCTCCCCAGCTCCCAACCCACAGCCTTGCTCCATGGCTAATGCCAATTGCACAGATGACCACAGGGCCAGTGGTTTCTCCTCATACCCCAAGAGACGTGCAATGACCCCCCAAAATTCACATGTTGAAGATTAACCCCCAGTGTGATGATATTAGGAAGTGAGGCCTTTGTGAGGTGCTTAAGTCATGAGGATGGAGCCCTCAGGAAAGGATTAGTGCCATTATGAAAGGGACCCCAGAGGGCTATTTTGCCCTCTTTCCACCTTGTGAGGACACAAGGAGAAGGCAGCAGTGATGAGAACCCAGAAGAGAACTCTCACCAGAACTCAGCCATGCTGGCACCCTGATCCCAGACATCCAGCCTCAGGAACTGTGAGAAATAAATTTCCATTGTTTTATAACAATGGCGCTTTGGTACTTTGTTATAGCAGCCCAAACTAAGACGAAATCCTGGTTCAAAAGGAAACCAACCTTGTGAAGTGGTTGCTTGATCAATGCCCAGCCCCTAACTGCACTGGAGCTCTTGCCCGGCCACCGGCCCTGTCCCAACTGAACGTATCCTGAAACCCTGCAGAGCACTGGGAGAGAGAGCCTTAGTCCCCCGATGACCCCTGTGCAGCTCGGGAGAGTTGGGTGGTCTGTGCTTTAAGGCAGGAGCTGGGTCTAGAGGATGATGTCTTGCTGCAGAGGTGACCGCAGAACCAGTGGCCTCTCACCGAATGCTGGGAGCTGCCCACCCACTCCTGACACACATGCACACACCATAGTCTCTTGCTACAGCTTCTGTTCACCAGGGCACCACTGAAAGCTGCGTGGGTGGAGTTGTCAGCAAGGCCCCATGGATGGGCTCCCTGCCAGCCATTCCCTTTTGGGCTAAAGGATTGCAGAACAAGCTGTAATGTCAAAGAAGGACCCAATGTTAATCACTATTTTATATGCTACAGTATAGCTGAGACTACACAGGACAACTCAGGATCAATGAGGGGCTGGCTTGTCCCAGGTGGAGCATTCTTGTGGAGTCCTCAGTGGCCTAGCCTTGTTCCCAGAACTGAGTTCGACTACGGAAGAATGCCTGGCCCTGTGGCACTGGCTTGTAAGCAGGCAAGGAGGCTGCACAGTCAGCCACAGCTGGTGCCCACTTCTGGGCCTCTATTTCCCTGAAGCTTTTTCCATTTCACTCCAAAATCTTTCCCAACCTCTCTTTCTCTCATTCTCTCCTCGGGTGACCCAAAGTGCATTGTTTCAGGACAAAACAGAATAGTCAAGACAGAAACAGCCCCAGTGCCAGTGCAAATTCTGCCCTGATAAGTCACAACTCATCTGCACTGGCTCGGCCTAGGATACACACAGACTCATGGCGGTCAAACCTTAATGCCCAGCCAGTCTTGGACTGGGGACATTGCCCCTACATATAACTGCCCTTACACACACACACACACACACACACACACACACACACACACACACACCCTTTCAGGAAACTGCCCCAGCTGCTCAGAAAAGGAAATGCACATGTTTTTCAAATGTTAGAGCCAGGAAGAAATCGAGAAGTCATTCAGCTCAGCGTCCTCTTGACAGATGGCTGGAACCAAGGACTCAGAGGAGAAGAGCCTTGCCTAAACTTGCCTGGCATGTTGACACCCTGGCCTCCTGACTCTTCCCAGACCTTGAAGTCTCTTGCTGGTCTGTACCCTCAGTGACCAAGTCACCAGCTCTTGTTCAAGTTCCTCCCTCTGCTGTAGAGCTGGTCATAAGCTAGCGCCATGACTGATGGGAGGAGTTTCCAGCTTTAGCCTCCGTGCAGAGCAGTGGGGCTGTGTGGTCTGATGGTTAGAACCCAGCTTTAGCAGCTACCAACCCAGGTCTGAATCCTGGATCAATCACTAGGTAATTATATGTCCTTGGAAGGTTAAATAACCTGTCTGGGCCTCAGTTTCATCATCTGCTAAATGGAATAATAACACAATCTACCTCACAAACTATTGTGCAGATTAAATGAGTTACCATTCTTTAATCTTAAAGAACCTGGTACAGAGTAAGTGCTATATGAACCTAGGCTATTATTATTATCATTGGGATATTTATTATAAATGCATATTCCAGGCCCCACCCACGGAGAATCTGATTTAGTACATCCATATTAGGAACCAATAATCTGCATTTCAGCAAACCCCCCCATGATTTTAGTGGGTGCCTGGGGGAGAGAGGAATGCAATGGTCCAAGGACCATATTGACACCAAAGCTGTTTTCAAGGCTGAGGAAGTGTATTTTGACCCCACCCTGGTCTGTAAAAGAAGAACTCCAATGACCTAGTTAGCCTTCTTGTCTGAATCCCTAGATCCACATTCCTCACATTTCCCTCCTTCCTGGACGTCTTGTTAAAAGACTGGTCCTCAGGTCTCACCCAAACCCTGCGACTCTAAGTCCATCCACCTCACTACAAATAACTCAATTTTGTTTCTTTTTATGGCTGAGTAATATTCCATTGTATATATGTGCCACATCTTCTTTATCTATTCATCCAATGATGGACACTTAGGTTGCTTCCATCTCCTAGCTATTGTAAATAGAGCTGCAATGAACATTTTGGTACATGACTCTTTTTGAATTATGGTTTTCTCAGGGTATATGCCCAGTAGTGGGATTGCTGGGTTGTATGGTAGTTCTATTCGTAGTTTTTTAAGGAACCTCCATACTGTTCTCCATAGTGGTTGTATCAATTAACATTCCCACCAACAGTGCAAGAGGGTTCCCTTTTCTCCACACCCTCTCCAGCATTTATTGTTTCTAGATATTTTGATGATGGCCATTCTGACCGGTGTGAGATGATATCTCATTGTAGTTTTGATTTGCATTTCTCTAATGATTAATGATGTTGAGCATTCTTTCATGTGTTTGTTGGCAATCTGTATATCTTCTTTGGAGAAATGTCTATTTAGGTCTTCTGCCCATTTTTGGATTGGGTTGTTTGTTTTTTTGTTATTGAGCTGCCTGATCTGCTTGTAAATTTTGGAGATTAATCCTTTGTCAGTTGCTTCATTTGCAAATATATTCTCTGATTCTGAGGGTTGTCTTTTGATCCTGTTTATGGTTTCCTTTGCTGTGCAAAAGCTTTGAAGTTTCATTGGGTCCTAGAGTCTGTCATACAGAGTGAAGTAAGTCAGAAAGAGAAAAACAAATACCGTATGCTAACACATATATATGGAATCTAAGAAAAAAAAATGGTCATGAAGAACCTAGGGGTAAGAGGGAAATAAAGGCACAGACCTACTAGAGAATGGACTTGAGGATATGGGGAGGGGGAAGGGTAAGCTGGGACAAAGTGAGAGAGTGGCATGGACATACATACACTACCAAACATAAAATAACTAGCTAGTGGGAAGCAGCCACATAGCGCAGGGAGATCAGCTCGGTGCTTTGTGACCACCTAGAGGGGGGGGATAGGGAGGGGGGGAGGGAGACGCAAGAGGGAGGGGATATGGGGATATATGTATATATATAGCTGATTCACTTTGTTATAAAGCAGAAACTAACACACCATTGTAAAGCAATTATATTTCAATAAAGATGTTAAAAAAAGAAGAAAAAAACAACAACCCTGCAACGACTCCCAACTCTTGGGTTTAGGAAACAGCCTTTTCAACACTGCCCCCTCCCAAGGTGGTTCAGACGTTTATGGAAGGTTGACAGTCACTGACAAAGAGCAGGTTTCCCTGGCCCAGCTGAGCACTGCAGGTCCGGGGGATGGAGACTGCCAGGGAGGGAGCCTGGGTCACCCTTTGCTCCCCTTCACCTCACCCACTCAGGGCTGCCACTCCACAGATCTCGATCCCAGCCTGGGTGGCATTTCCATGCTGGCCCTTTATTTCCTGCCAAGAACAGAGCTGACCTCTCTGGTCCACTGGCTCTCCGCCCAGCCAGGGCGTGGGCGGCATCCTTGAAGACCTCTTTGCCCTCTCTCCCCCAGGACTGAAAGGCTGTACTGGGGGGAGAGAGGAGGGGACCTAGGCATCATTTAGGAGGCTGCTAAGACCTAGCTTGGGGAGCAGCCAGAACGATAGGTCCCCGTCCAGACAGCCCCTCCTCCCTGCCCAGACCTCTGTGTACTCATGCAAAGATAATTCAGTTACTGGGAATGCAGACTGGAGAGATAACCTGATTTAGAAGCTGAAACCATCTGAGCTGGGCAGGAAAGCTGGGGTGCAGGAATAGTCCTTATTAACCCAGGGAGGCTGGAGCAGTAAGAAGAGAAAAGGGGTGTTAGATGGAGAGGCATTGGATGGGATGGCTGCTTGGAAAGAATGATGGCTGGGGTTTGGGTGTTGGTCCCTCCCACCCTTCATCCCCCACCCTTGGTCCATCCAAGGGCTCACTCACCCCTTAAATCTTCTGTGAATTCACTTTTTTTCTAGAGTGCTAACATAGCCATCATCCGACTTATACAACCATCCGGGGAGGAAATAAGCTGAGAAACCTATAAAGAGTCAGGGAGGAAGAAAACCTTTTCTGAGGTTTAATTTGAGTCATTGATCACCAACTACCCTCAGAACAAGTTATTTCAGGGTGAGCTGTCATCTGTGAAAGCTGGTAGTGTGGCTGCCATGGGACCCGCTGGGGAGGAAGCTGCAGGGAGTACTCAGGGTCAAGGTCAAGGTGTGGGGACCATTCCTCCTCCTTTCCTTCACACCTGAGAGCCAGTCCCCACTCCCACAAATGCCAGGGGTGCCTTGTCTTCCCTCAGCCATCTCGAGCTTAGTACCTCCTTCTATATTTTTCTCTCATCCTCGTTTGCCTGGAAGTCCCCCCTGCAGTCTCATTTTCACCCACCTGCATCTTAGGAAGAAGATGCTCTGGAGGAAAGCAGACTGGCTCGCCCCTGGAAAGGAAAGCAAGTGATTAAGAATCTTGAAAACAGCTCCAGTCATTTATCTCTATCTGCTGCTTCTCCTCGCACAGGGAAATTTTTCTCTGCAAATAATTTGTCTTTCTTACAACCTGCCTGTTCTATGTCAGATGAATGTGAGACCCTGAAGAAGCCGAGGCAAGTCCAAGAGTTCCTTGGACATTGTAGATTAGATTTGTAGGCCGGAGGATGGAGCAGAGACCCCAGCCACACCCCAGGTGCCAACTAGAGAGACCAGCCACAACTCCACCAGAAACGCCAGACCCACCGCAGGATGGCTGTGCTCCGCCCTGGCTGCTTCAGAACAGGCCTGAAAACGCCTGTATTAAGTAGGCAGGAGACAGGCCGGCAATGAAAGAGTTAATGAAGAGCCAGACATTTCCCACCCCCCTCCATTCTCCCCCTGGACCCAGATGAATAACCAGTCAGTAAGATGACCCCAATGGAAGAAGTCCAGAATCATCTACTCAGCTCTCAGGGGTATTTGTACTCCTTTCCACACAAATCAAATCACTCAGAGTGAAGGTGGGGCTGGGAGGGAGCCCAACGGGACAGGGCTTCTAACCTTTCAGAGGCGGGGCAGGGACCCGCCCAGGGCAGAGCCTTCAAGCCCTGGGGCCCAAAACCAAGGAGTCTGAAACTAAGGAAAGAGTGCTCGGACTCGCCAGGCCACGGCTGGTCTAGAATCTCCGTCCTTTTTTCCCTGAGAGTTTGTTAACTTTCCAGAAAATTGCAGCGTGGCTTTCCCAGCGTGGTAAAATGATGAGGGGTTTGCTCTCACAGTCACCCTAGCCGTCCAGGGCACGATGAGTTAACCAGGGGACACGTAAGGGTATCAGATCTGAGAGAGCTTCAGACAAAGCTGAAACCCCCAGAGTCTGGCAGGAGCCAGAGACCTCCCACTTCTCTGCTCCATGGAAGAGCCCACTCGGCTGGCCTTGACTGTCTCCTCTGCCTGCCTGGTCCCTGTCCCCAGCTCCTGCCCGGCCTCCCCAGGTGCCCCACAGGCTGGCCTGCCTGAAGCTTTGTGTTCTTGAAAAGCCGGCAGATTTATAGCCCTCAGCAGCAGACAGACATCCACCCCCGCCTCGCCTTCCCCTGCAGCTCCCAAACCACACTCCCCCGTCCTTCTCTCCCGGCCACACCACATCAGGGGTGTCTGATGGGGGCAGGGCAGGGAACACAGCCTGAAGGGTCACTCCATCCTCAGGCGGAAGTGCCACGCTGCTGGGGGGCCTGCCTTGCTGTGACCTGCTAATAGCTCGGAGGGGGCTGTCCAGGAGAAAGATGCGAGAGTTTTCATTTCATTACAGCCTGCAGAGGAGCAGGGGTCCTGTCTTTCTGGAATATTCTGCCCTGTAATAATTCTCAGGCTAAGACTGCAATGACAGCAGTCAGGATGCCTCACCTCCCCAGATCAGTTCAGCCAGTGTCCCCCAATCCCAGACAAGGTGAGCAGAGACTAATAAATTCACAGAGATGTGAACGGGCCATTTGTGTGGAAAGAGACAATGGTTGGAAGAGGAGATGTGGTGTCATGAGAAAAGTGTCAGACAGACTCAGGAGTCCTGGGTCCTGGTCTCTTAGACCATTAACTAGGGGTGGACCCCCGACCAGAGGCTGTACTCCTCTTGACTTTGGTGAGGGCTGGGTTACACCGCTAGCTTCTGAGGTTTCTCAGAGGATGAGTGAGCGAGCGTCCTTGGAAGCAAGAGGCATTGTTAAAATAATTGTTCAAGAATAATGGGCTCAAGGGGACTTCCCTGGTGGTCCAGGGGAAATGAATCCGCCTTACAGTGCAGGGGACTAGGGTTCGATCCCTGTTCAGGGAACTAAGGGGCGTGCCATGGGGCAACTAAGCCGGTGCGCCACAACTACTAGCTCGCGCACCTCAACTACAGAGCCCACGCGCTCTGGAGCCCATGCACAACTAGAGAGAAGACAGCGCACCACAACGAAAGATCATGCATGCCTCAACGAAGATCCCGCATGCTGCAACTAAGACCCGATGCAGCCAAAAATAAATTAAATAAATAATCTTTGGGGAAAAGAAAAGAAAAATAAGCTCAGAAAGCAAGTTGAGAATGGGCTAAGGAATGAGGGAGCCACGAGGCGATCTGGGAGCTAGAACCAAGCCTGCCAAGAGGCTCGGGGGATGGGGAATCAGCCAGCACCCTTACCCCAAGGCCCAGCAGAAGGGCAGGTTCTGGAGGAGAGCTCGGTGGTGATGGGCCAGAGCAAGGGCAGGGACGAGGGAACCCAGCAGGTGCCTCGGGGTCCCCCCAGGAAGCCTGGTCCTGGTCCCCTTGGTATCCATCATGATGGGCATCCACTCGACAGCAGAGTCCAGCTGTGGTCCTGCCCTGCTGTCTGACCACGTGTGTGATTCAGCTCTAGTCTCCACTGGAGGGCAGAGCATGGGACGTTGTAGACCGAGCACAGTGGTCCCTGGACCCCTGGATGGCTGGGTGCTCTCGAGCAGGCCCTGAAGCTCCGTGAGCCCCAGTTGGCTCACCTGCATCTGTCTCTCACGGTGCTCTGCAGGGCTGTTCTATGAACCAGAGGCAACAGATGATGAGCTCCTCACAGAGTCTACAGCACTGAATTGTGGTTCTCCTGTGTGAATTATCCCAGTAATCTAACTTATTTTATGGAGTAGCATAAGCATTATGAATAATATAATGCAACAATGCCCACTTCTCAGGGTCACCCCTTGTCAGACGCAGAGGAGGCCGAGAGCAATACTAGATCCCACCCCCAAATCCTCCCTCCCCTGCCCAGCCCCCCGCCCCCCACAGTCAGGACCCAGGAACCTGACCCTGCCAGTGAGCCCAGTGGTGGACGCAGCTGTGAGAATCTGGGGAAGGCAGAGAGAGGCAGGAGCCCAGAGGTGCCTTAGGACCGTTCATATGAATATCTGCTTAGACTGAGAGCAAAAAGATGAATGCGAAAATCCCATCCCGAGAAGCTAGTAGCTATACATCTGCAGTGCCTTAAAGATTGGATACTTATTAGGTTTGTGGTAAAGTAAGTAATGTGCCGATTCAGGAATCACAGCTATGAGAGAAAGAAATGAGACAAAACTCTCCCTTCTCATCACCCAGCCAAGCCCAATGACGACGCACGTTTCTGGCTAGAGCATCACGAGAGGTGCTCCACGGTGTGCAGCCCAATGGGCACAGACGGTGGGCCTGACCCGGGAACCGGTGAGGGCAGGGGAGACTGTCCCTCCGTACCTCCAGAGAGGCAGGCTGCGGGGCGGCGGGCGGGAGCTGGCACAGGGAGGCCTTCGCTGGGCAGCCACAGTAGCTAAAATACTCCAATTGAAAGAAAAATGTCCCCATCCACGTAACTATTCTTCAGGACCAGGCAGAGAAATGGACAATGTTGATTCATTTAGCTCAGTAGCGTTCAGGTCAAAATGAATCTTGTCAAAAATCCATCATCCACTTTCAATAAGTAAGAAAAGGGATACAGGCTCCCGGGGTATCAATCACACCCCAACAGGGAGCAGCTGAAAACAGATCTATCACGGTCTCTGACGGAGGCTTCCATTACTCAATGTAGTGTTTCCTGAATGCACCCCGAGGACCCCTCCCAAGGTCACAGGCACCTGCCAAACCCCTAGCAGCAGCAGAACTGAGATGGCCCAAGGGCAGGCGGTCAATCTCCTAGTCATCTCTCTACAGCTAGCAGGTGAAATTTCTGGAGCCTCAGTGCAGATTTATATATGCTTGCTTTTCACAGGATCAACACTTAGCTGACTAACATGGCTCTGAAGAAGTCATTTCATCCATTCCTCCACTTGAGGAATCACTGTCACTTAACTCCCCTGCTGTCCTCATATCTGTGTGGCTGCCTCAAATCTGTAGGAAAAGGAAATAATAGCAGCTTAGCTGTTCTCCACTGTACAAAGCTCAGGAAAAGCAGAGTGGCTCTGCAGAGCTTCCCTGACCTTAGGGCCTCCCACAAGACATTTAGAAGGCAAGACTCACCGTCCTCTTTGTTCCTGGGGCAGAAGCTAGCAACCCCCAAGGCTGGCATTATGGCATTCCCTGACTCCCCCCAACAGAGGAGGCACATGAATGGGGCCGGAGAAAGTTCCTTGAGAGTCAGATGAGGGAGAAGGCTGTGTACCATCTATACCGTTCACTAGCTGTGTGAGCTTGAGCCAGTTCTTAAACTTCTATCCATCTCACTTTTCTCATACATAACAGAGAAACCATAATAGTGTATACGTCTTAGGATTGTTGAAGATTCAGTGAGACTGTACATGTGAAGAACTGTCACACGGACAATGCACAAGAGGTGAAAACTCTTGTTAGAAGAAGGTCCTTCTGGCACTGAGCCTTTTCTTCTAGTCTCGTCTTACTACGATAAACAACTTCTAGAAAGTGTCCACAGGATCCATTCCTTCCTTCATGTATACATTCACCAAATGTGTGTGGACTATTCATTGTTCTACCTGTTCTAGATGCTGGAGAGAGAGTGTACTTATTGAGTGCAGGTGCTGGATCTTTGATGATTAATTGGGGGGGGCACAGATAACCTATAATTAAATAAAATAATCACAGATAATAATAAATGACTCAGAGATAAGAGGGAGATGAATTAAAGAGTGGCTGACTTGGCATGGGGGGGCTACTTAAATTTGATTCAAGGAAGGCCTCTGTGAGTGGGGGGCATTTGAGTTGAACCCCAAGTGGTATAAAAGAGTCAGCCACACGGTGATCTGGAAGGAGGACATTCTAGGCAGTGAGCATGTGGAGGGCTGAAGGGAGACTGAGGGAGGAACAGCACAGAGAGGCAGGCGGGATGGAGGAGGAATTCCCTAGTGACCCCGTGGTTAGGACTCCACAATTTCACTGCTGAGGGCACAGGTTCAATCCCCGGTTGGGGAACTAAGATCCCGCAAGCCCCACAGCACTGCCAAAGGAGAAAAAAAAAAAGCTCTAGAATCCTATTAGGAGAATGGATTGAAGCAGGGCAAGCGTGGAAGGAATGAGATGAGCTAGGAGGTCCTTACAGAGTTCAGGGGAGAACGGTGAAGGTTTTGTCAAGGTGGGTAGCAGTAGATGTGAAGAGGAGATATTAGGGTCCAGGAGATATTTTGGAGGTGGAAACAACAGCACTTGCTGATGAATTAGATGTGAGGGATGAGAGAAAGGGAGGAATCTAAGATTTCTGCACAGTTTCTGTTTGAGCCATTGGATAAATGGGGTAGTAATTATTGCTGTGGTGAAGAACAAGAGGAACAGTTTGGGGTGGAGAAGTGCAATTAAGAGCTCTGTGAAGCTGAATAAAATGCCTATTAGACATCCAAGTGAAGACATCAATGTAAGTGGTTGGATTTAGGAGTCATGGAACTGGATGAGATCAACTAGGGAGAAAGCGTAGCTAGAGAAGGGGCAGGGAGGAGGACTGAGCCCCGGGAGTGTCATCCAGAGGAATCCTTTTCCAAAAGCCCCAGCCCTTCGAGGATATATATTTTGTTTCCAGAACAGAGTCACAGGAGGGTCAGGTTGGGGATTAGAAGCAAAGGGGACTTGGGGGAACACACCTGGAGGAGATGCGAGACAGTTGCCTCTGAACACACGTGTGGGCATGCAAGTTCTGCTAGATCTGCCCCACCCTAGAGAAGGGCAGGATTCTACTGTGTGAAGATTTCTGCTTTCTGGGTGTGTATTTCTGGGAGGTAGGTGGAATCAAGCCCCCTATGCCACCAACGTGTGGCCACTCTGCGATGGAGGAAGAGGGGAAAATAGAAGCTGGGAGGTGAGTCTGCTCTGAATGCAACGAGGTTCTATTCCAGGGCAACCCACATGTCCCCAGTGTGATGGGCTGAAGGTTTGTGTCCCCTCAAGACTCATGTTGAAGCCCTAACCCCCAGCGTGATGATATTTGGAGGTGGGGCCTTTGGGATGTACTTAAATGAGTTTGTGAGGCTGGGGTCCCCATGATGGGATTTAGTGTCTTTATAAGAAGAGGAAGCAAGATCAGAGAATGCTCTCCCTCTGTCTCTGTCTCTCTCTCTTTCTCTGCCATATGAGAACCCAGTGAGAAGGCGGCCATCCACAAGCCAGGAAGAGAGCTCTCACCGACAACTGAATTTGCTGGCAGCTTGATCTTGGATTTCTTAGCCTCCCAAACTGTGAGAAATAAACATCTGTTGTTTAAGCCACCTCATCCATGGTACTTTGTTATGGCAGCCCGAGCAGACTGAGACACCCAGGCTTCTGCAGCCTGTGGGACACAGAAGGACACATCGGTGTGGATGCCCGAGGGCATGCTGATTTCCAGGACTGCAAGATGTCAGCCCCCTTCACACACAGCAACATCTTCTCTGGTTATTTTTGGGAGTTCCCAGGGGGCCTCAGCTCTGCTCACAGTGTCTTCACATTCTACCTCTCACAGCCCCCTGAACCACACAAGGGGGTGGCTCCCTCCTTCCAGCGCCTCCCATACCTCCTGCTAGGACCCCAAGCATCTAAAGCTGCAGCACCATCCTACACTCCCACAGCATGCTGGGGTCCACTGAAACTGAGAGGGTCTCCCCTTTCCCTTCTCCACGTCCTGCTGCCACCAGGGGAGGCGGCCACCCATTGACCCAGCAGTTCATCAGACCCAGCCACACCTTGAACCCTCCAGGGTCTGGCAGACCACTGAATAAACTGAGGAGCCACATCGGGTTTACCTTGTGCCCCAGCACCTAGCGTGGTGCCTGCCTTGTACCAGGCACATGACTCCTAATAGTAGAGCGAGTAGATCTGTGTGTGCACGGGAGGGGGCAGCTGCAGGTGGGTGGAGGATGGTGCAGATGTCCTTGCCTAAAGAAGGAAAACCACAGGGGAGCGAGAGGGTGCTGCAGCAGAGAGCTTACTGTGGGAGACAGAGGGTGATTCTGAGGGGCCCCAGGCAGACCACAGGGCTGAGGGCAGTTCCCTTGCCTGCCCCGTGGCCCCCCACACATGCACCTGCTTCAAGAAGGATGAGAGATGAGAGAAAGAAGGCATCATTCTTAGGCGCCTTTCCTTCATAGCACCTCAATTTAATAGCATAGAGAACAAATGTATGGATACCAAAGGGTTAAGGGAGGAAGGTGGGATGGGAGGAATTGGGAGATTGGGATTGACACATATACACTACTGATACTATATACAAAGCAGATAACTAATGAGAACCTACTGTATAGCACAGGGAACTCTACTTAATGCACTTTGGTGACTTAAATGGGAAGGAAATCCAAAAGGGAGGGGATATATGTATATGTATGGCTGATTCACTTTGCTGTACAGTAGAAACTAATACAACCTTGTAAAGCAACTATACTCCAATAAAAATTAATTTTAAAAAAAGAAGGATGAGAGAGCCAGGCAAGGGTAGTGTGAGGAAACAGGTAATGATTTCAGTTTCACAGCTGGGTGGGTTGGGGCCACATTGAGGGAGTTCGTTTCTGGGACAGCAAAGAAGCTTCGACTTCTCTCTGTATCTCTCTCTGTGTCTCCAGTCAGGTGGTTGGGATGAGGCCCCCCTGGGAATCCAGGCTCTGGTGCCCACATCCCAGACCGCCCGCTGTGCTGCGCCCGCACCTCCCCTGACACACGCCACGGCTCCTGGGCCCTCAGGCTCACCAAGATGCCACTTTCAGAGACACATGGAATATGAATAAGGACAGCCTCCATTTGGGTGCTTCCTGAGGGATAAGCACAGACTCTCTCGTTTTGTCTTCATACCAACCTTGGGAGGTAGGTACTGTGACTCCCATTTCAGAGATGGAGAAGCCGGGAGTCAGAAAGGTTAATTTGCCCAACGCTTCGCAGCTGATGATCAACAGAGCTCAGATTCCCACCAGCTATGCCTGACTGCACATTTCATACGCTAAGAAACTACCTTGATATATGGAGTCCCAGGATAAACACATCCCATGTGCCACATAGAGCAGCCAGGGAGGGGGAAGGGGACTCTGACGCACAATCCATTAGGCGGACGGCAGGTGAACGGTATCGCCTCTGTGAGCCAGAGGGCCTGGGCTGCACACTGAGGCTTCCCCCACTGTGTCATGAAAGTACAGCTAGGTGCTGCCTCCCACTCCTTAGGAGTTGGACCCATTCTCCATCTCCCAAGGTGGATTCTGCTGCCCAGCTGTGCAGGAGAAAGTAGATGGGAATTCTTCATCCAAGACCCACAAAGTCAGGCAGTACTACTGGGGTGCAGAACAGAACTGAAAATGCAGGTATACCCAAGGGTTGGAAAGTTACCAGTTTCCAAAACTGGATCTGCAAGCACCTCCAAAAAGGAAACCAGGCCATCTTCACTGGGCCAGGCCAACCAGCCCATCCTGGGCAGCAGTGGCCCCCCAGAGGTCCCCCTCCCAACACTGGCTCCTCCCACAGTCCCTGTGAGGTGAGTACATTCCAACAGGTTCCCTGCAGACCTTCTGGACCGATTCCCTTGCCCTCCCCTCAGCCCATTCTATTCAGGAAAGGGGACATCACTGGTTCCTCACCCTGCATCATGCCTGTGAACCTGCCCAGAAATTTCCCTTTAGGCCTGGGGGGTTCCTCTCAGCTGTGGTCACTCTCCCTTCCCTGAGGCACCCCTGACTGATCTCCAGGGCAGCACCAAGGGTTGTAATGGCCTCTCTCACCTGCCCGTCCTGGAGCTCAGACCCACATGGAGACACGGGGGTGGGCACCTGCCTCTAGAATCTGGGGATCAAATGAACGTCCCTAGGATCCTAAGAAAACCTGAGCCTGGGGGTTTCTATGTCAGCATTTTGGACTCCAGTTTCAGAAACATCTGACTGACTTAAACTGGCTTAAAACTGCTTTTCAAACTTTAATATGCATGAGTCAATTAAGGGATCTTTCCGAAATGCACTTTCTGATTCTGTAGGTCTGAAGTGACACCTGAGAGTTTGCATTTCTAGCAAGCTCTCAGATGCTGCTGATACGCTTGGCCCAGGACTCACACCCTAAGTAACAAGGATTTAAAGAGTTAAACCTCAAGGACATGCGTTCCTTATTTATAAGAAGCCTAGAGATAGGTGGCCCCAGGGTTGGCTCAGAGCTAACTGATATCTTCACCAGGCCCAATCCTCCTTTGCTCTGCTGCCCTCATCATCACAAGATGGCTACCAGAGCTCCAGGATCACATCCCCACATTTCAGTGTCCCAACCCAAAAAGAAGAATGCAGCGGTAAAGGAAGGATTTTTCCCCCCTTTAGCTTTCCTATTATCAGACAATAAAATCTTTCTCATAATCCTCCAGTCATTTACTTACATCTCATTGGCCAGAACTAGGTCCCATGCCCATCCCTGGGTCAATCACTATCAACAGGGATCAGATTCCCAAGATTGGCTTAAATCAATTATGCTTCATCCCCTGGGGCTGGGGACATTTCCACCTGAACAAAAACCAGAAGTCTATCAGCAAGAGAGAAGGGGAATGGTTAAAAAGCCGGAAGCCAACAGCAGCTACATAGACGGGCACAAACCATCCTGTATCCAACCTATTGCCAGTCCTCTGACCCCTTTTGCCCTTCTCTCGAGAGGGAAAGGGAGAGAGTGGGGGAGAGGCCAGCAAAGATTAAAGAAGTACAGTAAGGGGGTTTAGGGGGCAGAGTGGAATGAAGGAAAGTTGGCACCCTAAGCAACTGTGGATATGCTGATCAGAATATGGGGGTGCTCAGTCCTGTATATCTTACTCATGGAGGTGTTGGGTGGACCACACGTGCTAATGCACCTAAGAACATTTTATAAACGGTGAAATGCCACAGGAATGCAAGCAGGTGTGGTGGTAGCGGCAATTAGTATCACTCCTCTCCCCCAGGAATGTGGGGAGAAATGGAAGCAGAAAGAATGTCCTCCCCGCAGCCTGCCCCCCAAGCCAGATGACCTCAGTGACGTTGGTGGGAATTGTCCCTGTTCCTAATTCTCTCCCTCTTTGTTGACTGTAACTGCCCAGCAATCAGCTGACTCTGCTGGCAGGGCTGGGTAGGCTGGCGCGAGGCTTCTGCTGGAGGAGAAAGAGGCATTTGTGTGGAGGAGGGATCCCTGCTCCTCAGTGGTGAGAAGTCAAAGAGCTGGAGGCTGGAGGGTACACTGCGTCCTCGGCAGAAGGACCAGGCTCCCCTTTGGGCACTGACTCTGTGGCCCAGAATCTCCACACATGCTGCTCCTTTTCCCAGAGATGCTCTTCCCCATGCTGCTCAGACCTGGTGTCTGGCTCCTTCTCGGGGTAGGTAGCACCTCTGCAGAGAGGTCTTCCTTGGCTGCCGAATCTAAAGCAGCTCCTCCATCGGCCTCCTCCCTTCCCCCACCCGTTGCCCTCCGTGACCACAGCTAATTTTTCTTCCTCACCCCATTTGTTACAATCTGTAAATATCTACCAGCTTATTGTCAACTAACCTGAAACTCCGTGAGGGCAGGGACCGTGCCCATGGCGTTGCCACCAAGTGCTCAACACAGGGCCTGGCACGGAGTATTCACACAGCAAATACGTGCTGAGTGAATGAAAGCATGATTGAATGAAGGCAGTTGACACAACCGTTCCCTGTTTCCAGAATGGAAGAACCAGAGTCAACATTTAAATGAAGCAAAAGAAATTTAGTTTAGCTACAAGAAGTAAACTTTCTAGAAAACCTCTGGAAAGGATGAGCAAAGAGTTTGAACCATACACATCTGTCATTCAGGGTGAGGGAGGAAGAGTTGTGCCTCGAATCAGAAAGGTGGTAGATGGCCTCTGGAAAGTCCCACCTGCCCAGGGATGACAGGACCCTGGCGTCACCCCTGCCCATCACCCCCATCTTGCACAGCAGTTTATAAATTGCCTCTGTTTAGCTCCTCTGATCCTTAATGTTCCAGCTTTTGTTTTCAGAAACCCCTTCAGTTTGGGGGAGGTTGGGGATGGGAAGGGGTGGGACTAGAGGCTGGGATGCTGGGCTCTCCATCCCTGTCCACTGGGCCATGTGATGAGTGGGAAATTGATTGGAATGCTGAAACCATGACCCTGAACAGCAAACTCGTTCCCTGGAGAGACCGGAGCTTGATGGCAGGGCTGAGTTGCCATCACACCAATCACTCAGGAGTGGCCTGAAGTTCACTTAAGCTGTCCTAGTGGCAGCTTGAAAAGGTTCTTGGCGCATCCTGCCTGGGCTAGAGCAACAGGAATAACCACCAGGCCAGTGAGTGCAGAGGAGATCAGTCAAGCAGCCCCTCTGAGAGAAACACAATCAGCTTGCCCTGCCCCCATTCCTGCCCCTCCCTTCTGGCATGCAGGGAGAGCCCCTTGCAATTTTCTGTGATCCCACCTATAAGCAGTGTGTGCGCGCATGTGTGTGTGTGTGTGTGTGTGTGTGTTGGGGGAGAGGTGTGTGACCCCACACAGAGGGAAGTTAAAGAAACAGGAATGAGGGCTCGTATCAGGCAGGCAATTGGATTTGTGACTGCAGGCTTCTTTTGGAGAGCCTTGGATTCACTCACCCATTCATTCATCCATCCATTCATTCACTCATTCAATTATTCACTCACTCTTTGCTAGGCACTGTGCTAGCCATCAGATTTGAAAGATGAACAAAAGCCACACAGTCCTGCCCTCATGGAGCTTGTAATCTACAGGGAGAATCAGAAATGAATTGAATATTCACCGATTGAAACTGCGGTAAATGCTCCAATAAGAGTATGATGAGGTGATGGTGTTTGTCAGATGCCAAGAGGAGCAAGCTTTCCTGAAGATGTGGGAATTGACTGATATCTGAAGGAAGAGGTGGAGTTAGGCTAAAAAGAGAAGCAGAAGTATCTCATGCAGCAGGAATGATACATGCAAAGACCCTGAGGTGGGAAGAGACAAGAAATAGGTGAGGAACGGAAGGCAGGCGTGACTGAAACAGGAAGAGGAAGTGGATGATGAGGCCGGGCCTCTTTCTCGACTCAGCACAGTCTAGGGAAGACAGAAACTAACGGAGCCCTCCTGGTGCCCATGTGCCCACTGCCCCCCAAGTGGAAGCCAATGAAGCTTGGCCAGCAACTCACTGGGAACAGGGAAGGCCCTGCTAGCTCCCTGGGTTCCCTCAGATGCACGGAGAGTCCTAGACAAACATCCTCAGGGAGCTTTGGAGGGAACCATAGAAATGGGCTGTGTCGGTCTTGTTTCCCCATACTGCCCTGGGGGTTACAGAAAGATTAGTGAAACCACCCTGTGGGCTGGCTCAGAATATAGAGACCATGTTAGCCTGTTGGTTTAGCCCTCCACCTCCACCACTCCCGTCCCTGCCAGGAGGGTCCTGAGGAAGGCACCATCCGTCTTCCTGGCCCAAAAACCAAGAAACCAAAGTAGCCTTGTTGAGCCAGTACTCCAAGATCGCCAGGGAGATTTTGTAACTTCAGACGTCACAGGGCTTTAGCGGCCATGCTCTGACTTTTCTTTTTCTCTTTTTCTCTCCTCCTCCCCCTACTCCTCACTATTTTTAAAACAAACTTTTTAATTGAAGAATAGCTTACAGGAAATGACACCCAACCTAAGTACTAGGTATTTTTCACAAAGTTAGCACTGTTCTAACATATGAATATCAATAGGCTGCAAGAATGTCCCTGGCAACGTTGTTTCCAATGGTTCCAAGCTGAGAGAAAAACCCTCCATCAACAATAGAATAAAGAAAATGTAGTATATTCATTGGATGGAATACTATATAGCAATGAGGAATGAATGAACCACAGCTCCATGTATCAACATGTATTCAACATGCCTTGAAAACACTGTGCTAAGTGAAATAAGCCAGACACAAAAGGACAAATGCTGTATGATCCCACTTACATGAAAACCTAGAAAAGGCAAATTCATGGATACAGAAAGAAGTTCCTATCCTTGGCAAAAAGCAGATTTGAGAGGCTAGCAAGAGACAGAAGGGGAGTTATTGCTTAATGGATACAGAGATTTTGTTTGCAGTGATTAAAAAATTATGGAAGTAGTTAGATGCTAGTAACAAACTTGTAGTCTTTTTTTTTACATATATGCTATTTTATTTTATTTTTCATTTTGGTGATACATCTAAATTTAGAATTTCTGGGTTATAGTTGTGCATCTATTTAGCTACAGTAGATTCTGCCCAAAAGTTTTCCAAAGTGGTTGTACCAGTTTATACTCTCATCAGTAGTATATGAGATTACTACATATCTATGCCAAGCCAACACTTGATATTGTCTCTTTTTTAATAAATTGTAACTAATCTTGCACATATAGTGATGTTTTATTGTGGTCTTAATTTGTATATTTCTGTGCATTCCAAATGGTTGAGCACTTTTGCATATTGGGCATTTAAATATTCTCTTTTTATATTAAAAAAAAGAATATAAGTGCATGTTCAAGCTTTTACCCATTAGGAAGAAGGCTGTCTTTCCTGTCCTTCACTCCTTTTCTTTCTTCAGTCCTTTCCCTTCCCTTCCTCCCTCCTTCTCACCCTTTCTCTTTCATTGTTCCACTCATTCTCTCACTCTTTCTTTCTTTTTGACATCATTTAAACATTCTATGAAAGGACTTTTTGTCATATGTGTATATATGTGTAAAGAAGTAAATTATGTTAATAATAAACTATCTACTAATTTCTTCCTTTATGGTTAGTTCTTTTTGTGTCTCTTAAGAAATTCTTTCCTACATCAGGTTATGAAGATAGTTTTCTATGTTATCTTTATCATTTTACATTTCACATTTAGGTCTATTGTCCTTCTTGGATTGGTTTTCATGTTTAGTGAAGATGAAAGTCAAGATTCATTTTTCTATATACATATCTAATTAATTGACCTAACACCATTCATTGAAAAGACCATCTTTTATACTTTATATAACAATGCACTTTTGCCATAAATCAGGAAACAACATTTATGTAGGTCTGTTTCTAGACTCTCCAATCTATTCCATTGTTCTATCTGGTTATCCTTACACCAATAACATATTCTTTCAATTACTTTACTACTATAATAAGTCTTGATATCCAACCCTCTTCTCCTTCAACTGTGATCTTCTTCAAGATTGTCAGTTAGTCTTGGCTTTGCATTTCAATGTAAATTTAAGAATCGGCCTGTCAATTTTCACATACAAATATTACTGGCATTTTGATTGGAATTGCATTAAACTTATCAGTAAATTTAAGGAAAATTGACAAGGTTATAATATTGACTCTTTCAATATGAAAACATCCCTCTATTCACTAGGTTTCTTTTTTACTCTAAATGTTTTGTAGTTTTCTTTAGATTTGATTCCATTTATTTCTAGTTATCGATAGTTTTAATACTATTGTAACAACATCTTTCTTTTTTGCTTTTTATTTTTGTGTTTTTTAAATTGAAATATAGTTGATATACAATATTATGTTAGTTTCAGCTGTATTACATGGTGATTTGACTTTGTGGCATCTTTCCTTAATTTCATTCCCTAATTGCTTTCTCCTAGTATATGGAAATGCTAAGATTTTGCTAAAATTACTTATCAATTCTAATAATTTATTTGTATATACTTATGGAAATTCTACATAGCAATCATGTCATTTGCAAATAATGACTGTTTTCTTTCTTTTCAATTAGTATACTTTTATTTCTTTCATGATCTTATTGCCCTGCCTAATATATCCAATACATGCTCAATAGAAACAATGATAGCAGACATTCTTGTCTCATTCCTTATCTCATGGAGGAAGCTTTCAATATTTCGCCAGTGAGTAGGAGTTTAGAAGACATCTTTTATCAGGAAGGGAAGTTCTCTCTATTCTAATTTCCTAAGAGGTTTTTTTTGTGATGAACAGTTTTGAAATTAGTCAAATATTTTTTTTAGCATCTGTTGAGATGATTATATGATTTTTCTCTTTTATTATATAAATATGATGAATTACATTGATTGATTTTCTAATGTTAAACAATTCTTCAATTCCTGGAACAAACTCCACAAGGCCATGACATACTATTCTTTTCGTATATCACTAAATTAATTTTTTCATATTTTATTTATTAGAGTTGCTTCTGGTTTCATGAGGGAGATTAGTCTGTAATTTTTCTTTTTTATAATATCCTTGTCAAGTTTTGACATCAAAGTTATGCTGGCCTAATAAAATGAGTTGAGAAGTGTCTCTTTCTGTTCTATTTTTTGAAAGACCTAGTTAAATTGGCAGGTTTTATTTTTTTTCTAAATTTTTTTTTAAAGTTACTATGAAGTCATTTGGAACTAGAGTTTTCTTTATGGAAGATTTAAAATAAGGATTAATTTCTTTAATAGTATGGAATTGTTCCTATTTTCTATTTTTTTATGGTGGTTTTGGTAAATTTATTTTTTTTCTGAAAATTTTTCAATTTCATCTAAATTTTCAAATTTATTGGCTAAAAGTCATTCAAAACATCATCTTATCATCATTATAATATCTGTAGAACTTGTAGTAATGCCTCCTTTGTTATTTCTGATATCGTTTTTTTTCTTACCTCCTGTTTTCCTGATCAGTCTTGCTAGAACTTTATCAATTTTATTAAAATTTTCAAAGAACCAAACTTTGACTTTGTTGATTTTCTTTATTGTACATTTATTTTCTACTTATTGATTTATGTGCTTTACTTTTTCTTCCTTTAACTTTCTTTGGGATTAATTATTGTTCTTTTCTGCACTTTTTGGAAGGGATACTTAGATAATTGAATTTAAGCCTTAGTTTTTGAATATATTCATTTAAAACTATAAATTTATGAATTTAGGATTTTAACACTTTATGTTCTGGATACCTTAAATGCTCTCTTATACCTCCAAGTAACCACTTTGTAATTTTATCCAGATTTTATGCTTCTCACTGGGAATGTTAGTCTAATACATAGTGCTCTATCATAACCAGAAGCATCAATATGTTATGGATTTTAAAAAATCATAACCATGATGAGAACACATTGAAAAGTTTTAGAGGGTGGGTACCATCACACAATTTTAAACTTATTGGACTTTATTCAACAAAGTTCAGCCACTGGAGACTTTTTATCAGGAGGGTCAAAACTGCATTTTAGATTTTGATTATTTATACAACTAATACTTACTGAGTCACTATTATGTTAGGAGGCATAATAGTAGTTAGGTATAGATTGTGGAATCAAACTGTCTACGTTTAAACATGAGCTCTGATACTTACTAACCATGTGGACTTAGACAAATTATTTAACTTTTCGGAGTTTCTTCATCTGTAAAATAAGAAGAATAATAATGCCTCATAAGTTTATTGTGGGATATTAAATGAGACAATGTCTACTATATCTAGGACAATGCCTAGTACACAATAAAATAGGCAACACTTCATGATTTCTTAAGTAATATTAGTTATATTTTGGAGATAAGAAAACTGGGGTTTGGAGGTAAAGTAACTTTTCCAAGGTCACATAGCTTATAAACGATAGCGTTAGGACTTGAATACAGGTCTAGATGTCTCCAAATCCAGGGTCTTAATATAAATGAGTGTCAGATGAGTTGGTAGATGATGAAGCATAGCAAAGCGACTTCCGCAATACTCCAAGAATAAAGCCACAGGGGCCTAAATTTAAGTGGTGACAGTGCAAAAGGGAAAGCAGGGAGAAGACCTGAGAGGCATGACGAAGGAAGCACAGGACTTGGTGACTAATTAGATATGGGATGGGAGTGTAGGGCGAGAGAGTGAGGAATCAGATCTGAGTCATGGTGTTAAGCCTGAGTGACTAGAAAGTTGATGATTCAAGAGACAGAAATAGGAGAGCCTAGAGGGGGAGTGAGTTTGGGAGGAGAGGTGTTATTCTCAGCTTTAGATGAATAGGGAGGGAGTCATCAGTTGCAGATGCAGAATCGGAGCCTGGAAAGAGGTCGAGTTGTAGAGCTCATCCCTGGAGAGGAGGCAGTTAAAGAGAGAATAAAGAGACAGGGACAGAACCCCAAGGGTTGAACCTTGGGACAGAGCCAATGTTTATTTATGGATGCTCTAGAAGTGAATAAATAGGCATGTAGATAAGGGAACTGGTGGATATAATCTACTCAGACTTTCAGCAAGCCTTTGGCAAGATTCCATTTCAAAGACTATAAGAAATCAGGGCATGATGGGTACGTGAGTAAAATGGCTTTGTTGGGAGCAAGGAATGGGTGCAGAAACAGAACATAAAGGATAAGGATAAATGGATAGTCACTTCTTCAGGGAGATAAACATAAAGGATCATGCTAGGTCTTTACTAATGATCTTGATAAGAGCCTTTCCAATAAAATCTCCATGTTTGCAGTTGACATTAAATTATTCCCATAAGTAAAGTACCAAGCTGAAGAGATTAGACTGGGGGAGACCTTAGGAATTGTGTGGATGGGCAAAAACACAACAACTCTGCTGCCAACTCAGTCCCCTCAGTCTCCCTTTCCCCATAGCTGAGGCCTGAGCTGCAATCTCCGTCCTAGTTTTGGGGCAAATCCCTCTGTAATCAGAGGACCTTTAAGGAGTCTAACCCAACCTCCTAGGCCTTAGCATCAGTTCTTCCCTCTTTCTGAGACCCAGTGGCTACCCTAGGCCCCAGCTTTTGTACCTAGGTCAACACAGTCCAGCAATTGTTTGTTAAGTACTGCTGTGTGTTAGGTGCCATATTGACTGCTGGTATAGTCTCAGTCCCCAAGGAGCTCAGTGAAAGTCCTTACCTTCATTACCTTACAGAACCATTACTTATGGGGCTGGGGAGCTACCTTGCTTTTTCTACTTGTTGTAGAGATAGTGTTTACCAAATATACATATGATCCTCTCCATTTCTAAGCCACTCTTAAAGATAAGTTGGAGCCAAATGATTAGATTTACCTAATAGACTATGAACTAATAGACAACGAGATTATGTCAGCTAACACACTATTCCTCCTCAGGAACTGGAGTCCTGTCTCTAAAGTCCAGCTGGTTGATTGGGCCAGACCAGATATTTGAAGACAATGCTACCGACAGACATTGTCCTCAAATATCACCTGATCCAAGAGCCACTATCTTGCCTCTTCTACTCAGGACTCACTCTAAACTGTGGGACTTATCCCCTACTGCAGGCTTTCCTGAACTGGATCCTAGGTTCCTCTGGGCATCATTGCCAATAGAACTTTCTGCAATGATGGAGAAAACCTATATCTGCACTATCCAATGTAGTAGCCCATAGCCACAGGGGTTATTAAGGACTTGAAAAGTGGCTAGCAAAAAATGAAGAACAGAATGTTTAATTTTATTTATTTTTAATTCATTTATATTTAAATAGTTACATGAAGCTACCATTTGGATAACACAGAAAAAGCACCCCAGAGCACTGTCCACTGCAGGGCTGAATGTACTTCCCTTCATGTGTTCTGACATACTGTTGCTAAAACTTGCAAATACAACCAACTCATGAGAGAGGGTTAAGAAAAAAGTGACAGGTCTGTTTTAATATGGGCAATGTTTAGGGATACAAATTCTATAACATTTAAATAAATTGAAGGATTTGGAGCCCAATCCAAAGAAGGAAACTTGGATTCCTCAAAGATTATTTCTGAGCTCCATGTCTGCTTGTTATAGCCCAAAAGATCTATAAAATATTGGGTAGCTGAAATCATACCAAGCATTAGTCTTGCTTTAAACTTAACTTCCCTTAAACTTAAAATTCTGTAAGAATTGAGACTTTTTCTCCTTTGGGAAAAAAAAAAAAAACATATAGGAGAGCTATGAAAAGGAGGTCCAGAAGGAGGAGGAAGAAGCTTCCATTTGAGGAAAAACTTGAAGAATTCAAGATTCCTCTCTGACATGAGAGGAAGACATGACCAAAATCCATACAGTAAAGAACAATCTAAACCAAAGTTGCCAAATGTTCTTTTACCGAATTCTAAGATAGGAGATTAAAAGGAGAATAAAATCATAGTGTGTGGTTTCTGAGTTGGAAGCAACCTTAGAGATTAAGAATCACTTAATTGCTGGAGACAGAGACCCATTCAAGCCAGTTTAAGGAAAGGGACTTCATATGAAGACACAACAGTCAATTTCACTCATGTACAAAAATAGGAAGCAAGGCTTTGCCAGAACACAAGGGACCTAAAACTGGAATCTCAGGTGTTGAAATTTTTTGTGTGTCCCTCAGGACAGAATGACCTCTTTCCCATCTTTGTTCCTCCCAGTTCTGTCCTCTGCTTTCAGCTTACTCTCTCTATATATATTCCATGGCTTTCCCGCAACCCAGACTTATAGTCACAGCTTTAGCTTTCTGACCTCCATCTCCACCATACACCTTTCTCCTCATATTCCCCCTGTCATCCAAGTCAATGTCTCAGTATCCAAGTCTCAGATTCCTGGAAGAGAATCTGATTCTGCTTAGCTGGATTCCAGTGTTTACCTCTGTTTCCATCAGCTGTGGTTAGGATAAGCAGAGGTACAGCACAAAGGGCTGCTCTAAGAACTGGGGATGGGTTGGTTCTCTAAGAAGGATGAGGGCTGAGGAGACGATGACTACTTTACAAAAGCCAAGGGAGGTTCAGTGATTTGCCTAAGGTCTTAATTCCTGTGATTTTGCCTATACCACACCCTGCAATACTTGAGTAATAATAGTAATAGTTACCATCTATTGAGTATTTACCACCTGGCAGACACCAAGATGAGTGTTTTTGGTTTTGTTTCCACAAATGTTATCACGTAAAATAGTCACGTATTTTAGGAGTTACGTTTGTTTTTGGTTTTGGTTTGGTTTTGGGTTTTTTTGGCCACGCTGCACAGCATGCAGGATCTTAGTTCCCCAACCAGGGATCGAACCCATGCCCCCTGTGGTGGAAGCATGGAATCTTAACCACTGGACCACCAGGGAAGTCCCCTGGAGTTAGGTATTCTTATTCTCTCCTTTCTACTTATAGAAAAGTGATGCTCAGTGAAGTTAATTAGACTAAAGTCAAATATCTAGTATGTGGGAGAGCCAGGTTTGAACTCTGATATTTCTAAATCTAAAACCTTAACTTCTATGCTAGTCTGTTCTTTACTTCATATAATACGTAATAGTTTATGGAATTTGTCATTTCAAAAGATGATAGAAACAGAAAATATAAATGTATTAGGATAACTTTTTGAGTTGCAGAATAGCCAATAAATTAGGGCTACCAAGGGGATCCCCATATCTGTAAACACAAGATCAAAGACCTGCTCCACCATTCTGTCATTGATTTCCAGTTTCCAGCAAAGCACATAATAAGCATATAATACATTTTTTTTAGAGAGGGAAGGAAGAAAAAAAAAGTAAAGACAGGTATCAGGGATGATAACTATTCATTCTAACAATGGATCCCTTAAGGTATCTGTTACTAGTAGATAGATTTCTGGGCTAGACAAAACCAATCCGGGAAACTTAAATTTCCATTTAAGGGACAACCCAAGGTAGTTGGGAAACACAAAAAGAAGATACAACTGTCAAAGCCATCAAACACTGTGGAAGTGCAGTAATCAAGATGTATACTAGGTATTAAGGAAGCCCTAAGGGTTATCTAGTAGGACCCATCCAGACAATGGTGGAGGGCTTCGCATTTCAGGAAGGAGGGACGGCATGAGCAAAGGCGTAGACTTAACATATATACGCTATTGTTACTATGTATAAAATAGATAACTAATGAGAACCTACTGTATAGCATAGGGAACTCTACTCAGTGCTCTGTGGTGACCTAAATGGGAAGAAAATCCAAACAAGAGGAGATATATGTTATACATATAGCTGATTCACTTTGCTGTACAGTAGAAAGTAACACAACATTGTAAAGCAACTATACTCCAATTTAAAAAAAAAAAATCACAGCAGAAGCTAAGTGTAAACTGGGGGAGGCGTGGCCACAAGCAGCTCACTGTTACTGAGGATGAGATTAGAGGGGGCGGCAGTGGGAGGTGAGTGTGGAGGAATTGTCAGGAGCAGATCATGAAGGCCTTTTCCACCATGTTAAGCAGCTTGGACTTTATCCAAGTGATTAAAGCAGGAGAAGAACAGGGTCAGATACATGTTTTAAAAATAGATCTTCCTGCTCTGAGGAGGACTGATTTGAGAAGGAAGGCCTAGGGGCCCAGAGACCTATTGGGAATCCAGGCAAGAAATGATGAGGGCCTGAACTGGGGCAGAAGTTCTGGGGAGAATGGAGGGAAGGATTTTGAGAAATACTCAGTAGGTTAAATTGATAGGACTGGTAACTGATGGTGATTAGAGACAAAGGAAAGGGGGTGACAAGGATTCCAAACATTCTGACTTGGAACTGCACAGATGAAGGAGTCAGTCACTAGAGAGGGAAGTGAGGAGGGGTAGGCTGAGGGGAGAAAATGCTGGGTCCATACTTGATACATCAAGGAGCTGATGACACCAGCTGGAGAAGATATCTGGAAGGAAGTTCAGGGCAGAGGCTGCGCTTAAAGTTGCAGATTTGGGAGACACCTGTTAGACCCTGAGCAGGTGAGGTCATCATTGGAGAGTATATCAAGTCAGAAGGGAAAAGGCCAAGAACTGAACTCCAGAGAAGACAAGCCTTTCAAGGGGAGGTTGAAGAAAAAGAGCAAAAGGAGACAAAGACAGAATAAGCAGAGAATACAAGTCTGACAATCAAAGCAGGTGGAGTAGAGCGTCTTGCAAATGCAGAAGAGACCAAGGGTCAAATACAGTAGAAAGATCCAGTTAGGTCAGGAGCAAAGTTTACTCTTTGGATTTGGCAATCAGCAAGTCATTGGTAATCATATGGAGACAGTATCCATAAATCAGTGGGGGTGGGGGAAGTGGGTGCAGGTTTCAATGAATGAAGGAGATAGTGGAGGTCAGTAGAGGGAAGGGAAGACAGTGGTCACCCATGTTAACATTCATGGCCATGAGGTCCAAGTATCCAAGAGAAAGCCAAGTGCAAAGCGGTTAGTTAGAAATGGTGAACATACAAGCACTAGAGGCTTTGCAAAGAACACTTTCTCTGTGGTAGTGGAAATGCAAATCAGACTGCAAAGGGAAAAAGGTTGCTGGTGGTGGGATTGTAGAGGCTTAATGAGCTGATTGGTAATTTGAAATAGAAAAGCATGAGGAAAATAGAGTGAAAGACAAAAGGGGAAGTAGGGTCAAGCTGGTCTTGTGTTTGCTTGTTTGAGTTTTTGCTTTGCTTTCCAGTAGGCGTAACCTGAATATGTTGACAGACATATAGGAAGGAGAAATTATATGAGGAGGGTGATAACTAATGAAACAAGAACTCAAAGGAGACTGGAGGAGATGGAATCATGAGCATTGCTCAGAAGATTTAGCCTTGAAGTTTGGAAGAACAGTTCTTTTTGGACAAGGTGAGAACATGAGAATAGAGGCAGGCATGTATAATCATGGAAAAGAAGAACTAGCTGTGGTGGCCTCAGCCTTCTTAGTAAAGGAGGTAAAGTAACTTCTACTTAGGGTAGGTGTGTGAGCTTGAAGAGACTTGAGATTGACATAACACCAGGGCAGGGAGGAGCAGGGGGGCAGGGGGGACATTAGGGAGCCATCAAGAGATGAGTAAAAGCAGTTACTAAGTCAGAGAAGGGACTCATTTAAAATTAGACCAGTGTTAGTAATAGAATCAAAAGCCATAAGAAAAGTCCACTGAAACAAGAAAATAAGAAGTTGTGATTAAGAGATTCATCAAAATTACACAAAATTGGAGGCACAGACTAAGAAAAAGTTTGCAAAAGGCCCATTTACAAATAATATAAAGAACTTATAACTTTCCAGAGACAATTGATCCTCCTTTCTCACCTCCCCCTCCAAAGAAAAAGCTCTACTGGTGGTGATACTGGGCCATTTGGGAGGGAGGGTATGAAAACCAAGGGAATCAACACTTCTGCCCATCAAACCATACAGGTTTTGGCAGCTTTAGCCCCACCGGCCCCTCACCGGCCAGGTCAATTCATCAAACATTATTGAGCACCTTCAAAGTGTCAGCACTGGGCTAAGTGCTTTTAGAGATGGTGGGGAGAACAACACGAAGAGATGCTCTCCTTAGCTTTATCGTGTGGCGCAAGGACTTGTAATCTAGCACTCAGCCTCCTCCCAGAGGGGTCCCCAGAGCCCATTTCTAGTTATGCCTACAAC
Source organism: Aethalodelphis obliquidens (assembly GCF_003676395.1). Lineage (NCBI taxonomy): Eukaryota > Metazoa > Chordata > Mammalia > Artiodactyla > Delphinidae > Aethalodelphis > Aethalodelphis obliquidens. The sequence continues at coordinate 11,149,062 of NW_020837990.1, read as the reverse complement.
CAGCCAACAAACACTAAACCTTCCCTTGGACAGAACCGGGAAACTGGAAGGGGATTTTCTTCCCCTGAGCTCTGCCTTATAGGACCAGCCCCTATAATAATGGTCCATCATTATTAATCGGCTGCTTAAAATACCAGAAGACACATTCTAAGTGGATGAATCAGCTAATAACAAGGAAATACCCATGGCAGGCAGAGAGGCTGCCAAACATACATGAGTGAGTACGACCCACAACGTGGTTATGCTGAGGACTCTGGACCCCACGGCCAGCCCTCTCTAGAAGCTCCCTGGGCCTGGCTTCCAAGTGTTCTTACCACACAAACCATTTCTGTCACCGGTTTCTCTTGTTACCCAGAAGTCTCAATAATTACCTCACACAAGAGCCAATCACATATAAAAGCCAATGCAAAAATACATGTAGATTTTGTCAGAACTGATATTTAATTACCATGACAGCTTATATTCAAGATACCTGCTGGGAAGTGAGTATTTCCATGCAAATTCCAGAGAGCTGACTGCATCTTAGCCCCAGCTCTGCCTTCTCTGGCATCTCAAAATAACAGCTACCACTTCTTCTACCTTCTCTGTCTAAATCCTGCCTTTTCTTTAGAGCCCATCTTCTCCAGGAGGCCTCCAACGTCACTGTAGTCCAGCTCACACAAGCTCTATCTGCCGACCTGCTATAACATGAGTGTGACATGTTTAATTTTCTAATGTAACCATTTTCTGATGATTTAACTTCCCTAATTTTTGAATCTCTCAATCAATTTAAACTTCTGAATGGAGAAACAATTTTCTTATTTTTCCCCCCAGGGATTATGACTTAATGTTTCTCACTCATTCATTCAACATTTTTTGAGCACCAGCTATTCTGGGTGCTGGGAATGCAACAGTGAACCAGAAAGTCCTGCCCTCAGTGGGCTTAATGTGAGGGACAGAAAAGGAAATTGACTATTTTAGATAAGATTTATTAGGTGCCAAGATAGGGAAGCACCAGGTGAACCCAGCCTTAGTTTCTTTTGTCAGCAGGTGGTGAGGTGGGGTGGGGGGACTTCTTGTAGGAGGTGGTATCCAGGCTGAGTCCTAGAAGTAGAATAGGACTTGTCTAAATCAATACCTATAGTGTGGGCAGGAGAAGTTTTAGTGTTCAAAACTCCTTAAGTTGGTCCACTCTGGGAAACACATGTGGCTCTGTACAAGTGAAAGGTGAGGAAGGGAATGATTAGACAAGGCTTAGAGGAGTTCACAGTCTGGTCCAAGACATGAGACAGACCATATCACAGGCAATACGATACAAGCAGGCTGGATAGGCACATAGCCTAGTTTGGGGGATGGAGGATAAAGGAAGGTTTCACCAGGAGGCAACATCTCAGCTGAAACGTCAAGGTTGTGTAGAGTTTAACCAGGGAAGAGGAAAAGGAAGGGCATTCTGGGCAGAGGGAACTGAACATTCAAGATCCTAGGGACACTGTGAGCTGCAGGGTTGTAGCATGATCAGCACTTTACTTTCTCTTCTGGCTCCTCTTGATACATTCAAACTGTTGACCTTTCTCTAGTTCTGCTTACCTCAGCTTCACAGCCAAGCCATGGTCAGTACTGTCCTATTGGAGAGAGGAAGAGAAACCAGGAAAAAGGAGAATAAGAACAGATTCTCTCTGGGAAGAATGTTGGGTTGAGGAGGAGGAGGGATTCAGTGGAGGAGGTGGTGTCCAGCAGCTACTGAATTTCATTCTCAGAAAGGGCCCTTACATCGGTAAGAAACTTTCTCACTTGGTAAATTATAACCAGGGCATTAGCAGCAATAAATTCCCTTAAACCTTGACCTCTACCCTATGAATTTCTTGAAGGAAGGGACTGTGATTTTTAGTTTTGTATCCTTTAGTACTTGCCATGACAACTAGTATTATGTTATGTGGGCAGCTAATAAGTATCGAATGACTGTCTGAGCTGCTTCCTACAGGGTTCCGTCCATTACTAAGTGTTAGCTAAGATGTCTTTCATTCAAAAACACACCCCAGGAGACCTAGTCACCAACTATCGCTTGCCTCTTTCAGTCTAACCAAGTCCCTCAGCAAATGGAAGTGGGTGCCGAATGGTTGATCTTCTTTCTCATATGCTTTACCCAGATCACTGGGGGCAGGTAGGGCACAGATAGTGATAATTTATATGGCCTCAAATTTTTACCTTCAACAGTATCTACTTTATTTATACCCCTTTTTCCCTTCTGGTAACTTGGGAGCTGTATACTTTAAATTTTTAATGGTTACTCTTAATATTTTTAACAGGCATGCTTAATTAAACATGATATTTAAACATATCTAAGTTATTTAATATTTCCATTCTTCCCTAAACTAAACATGCCAAAGACAGTAAAATGTCTACCTACCTACTGAACAGCACACCACCCCTTCCCCCAAATCTTGTCATCTAGAGAAGGTGAGGTAGGATATAGATAGGCCTTAGGCTGAGCAGCTGTAACTGGTTTCCTACTGCCCTTTGACAGACCAAATATGGGCACAAGTGAGTTGACTGGCCAGAGACAACACTGGAAAACTGCTCCCAGGTAAGCAACCTAAGCTGCCCCTTTTTCTCTGAACTCACTCTGAGTTCGCCCATGTACTCTTCCACAAATACTTTGCTTCTAATAAATGCTGTCTCTATTACACAATCTTGGTCTCTTCACTGAATTCTTTCTTCAAAGAAGACAAGGACAAGGTCCATCTTCCAGCCGTTCCACTGCCAGCATCAAAGGGATGGGCAAACTACCATTCCCAGGCCAAATCTGGCTGACCATTTGTTTTTATAAATAACATTTTCTGAAAACACAGCCACATTCATTCACTTATGTATTGTCTGTGGATTCTTTCAGTCTACAATGGCAGTGTTGAGTAGTTGTGACAGAAAATGTTAGGGCCTGCAAAGTATAACATATTTACTATCTGGTCCCTTACAGAAAATGTTTGCGGATCCTCGGTCTAGAATTTTAATTTTGCCCCTTTTCAATGTAAAACAAGGTGTTTTGTTTTAAAACAGTTAATGGTTAATTAAATTTATTACTATTTTATTCATTTCTGTTCTCACCATCATATCTAGTATTCCAGATCTTCTCTCTGGATTCTTCTACTTTTTCTTTAATAATTCCTGTGTGTGGTTGGTACATTCTCTTTGCTTTTGCTTAGAGAATGATAATTTAGCTGGCTATAAAATTTTAAGTTAATGGTCAATTTTCCTTAGCACTTGGAAGATTTTACTCCCTTGTTTTCCTTCTTCTGTTATTGCAAATAGGATAACAGCTATGAGTTTGTTTTTCCTGGTAAAACAGGATGTTGTCTCTCTGATAGCTTTAATATTTATCTTCATGTTCTGTAGTTTAGCTATAAATCCAAGTGTGTATTTATCTTTATTCTGCTCAGTAATCCAGATACATTTTAAACTGGAGGATTCATGTCTTTCTGAAAGAAAAACTCAGCTATTTATTTCTTCAAATATTGCTTCTCTGTCATTACCTCCATTCATTTACAAGATTTCTAACTAGTTTTGTTTCATGGCCTTCTATTCTTCTTTTTTGTCATTTCTTCCTAGTTTGTTTCATATTTTTCATTTATTCTTAATGGATGTTACTTATTTTTATCTCTGTGAGGATTTTAAACATACGTCATTTTAATAAAACTTTGTTAGATCCATATACTTAACTTCATTTGGAGTTAATTCATGTTCTTGTTATTTATTTTATTGGCTCTTTTTCTTGCCATCAGACTTCTTCATGTGTTTTAGAGTTTGGTTTGCAGGGATCATTTTGATTGGGATGTTTTGTTGTTGTTGTTGTTGTTATTGAATTTTTCTTCTCTGCTTCCCTATCTGGTAATTTAGTGCTTGCCTCCACTTGATTCCCTAGGCCCAAGTCCAGAACCAAGGTTGTATAATATTATTGCTGGATCTGGAGTGATGCTGAGGATATCACAGATGCAGACATGAATTCAGAGGTGGCTTGACATAGTACCTGCTCACAAAGCTATGTTCATTTTCTTCCAGCTCCCTGGGGCCACAGCTTCCTATCAAACAGTGGTTCTTAAAGTGTGTTCCTGGAGCAATAGCATCTGAATTCCTGGAAACTAGTGATAAGTGCAAATCCTTCCCCCAGACCTACTGAATTAACACTCTGGGGGTGGGGTTCAGCAAGTTAAGTTCTCCTGGTGGTTCTGACGCACACTCACTGCAATCAGCCTCCAAGCAACTTAGCCAATGATTGCTTTTTCAGCCTCCTTGTGTGAAGGGGGACATTCACCCAAGTCAGCTCCATACTTCAAACAGTGAGCATGATACTGTTCCCCATCTCATCACCGTTTCCTGCCCTTTGTTTTTTTTCTGCCCTGCTTGTGTTGTTTTCTGGATCTAGTTCACAGATATGTTTATCTTATTTTTGAGCCAACTGATTTCTTGTTGGCTTCTTCTCTCATATTTTATTTGTTATCTCTGTTTTGGGAGCAAAGGGAGAGTACTAAAACTTGAACTTACAAAGACATCCTTAAAGAAGTCCAAAAACCTAATCCACGCTCACCTTTTGGATTCTATAACTACACCATTACCTTATTCATTATACACTACCTGACTGGCTAACCTAAATGTTGACTGCATTCATATACCACATACATTTCACCAGTCTTTGTGATCTTGGTCAAAAAGCTATTCATCTATAAGACAGTAATGATAGCTCCCTGAAAGTCTTAATGTGAGCACTAAGTCCAATGTCATTTGTAAAAAAAACTAGTATAGTGCCTGGCTCATAACTGGTTCTCAATGGTTATTAATCTCTTCCCTTTCTGAATCTTTTTGAATTAAGTTTAATTTAAACATTAAGATTTAGACTACCTGGTTTCCAGTTCACTTACCAATTTGATTTTGATCCAAACTCCTTTAGTCACAATCCCAATTTCATCAGAACATAATAATATCCTAAAAGAGAAATATTAAGAGATTCCTTCCTAGCTGTAAAGCACAGACCCTCACCCACCTCACTCCAGTGGCTGGAAAAATGTGGTCATTGGCAACAGCATGTTATACACAATCTTAAAAGTGATGAATGCTTACAACCCTGCTCCACATGGAACCCCCAGACCAGAAAAAGGACAGGGATAACAATAACAGTAGTGATGACATTGATGATAGTAAGTATGCCAAGCACTGTTCTAAGCACTTGACATGTGATACCTCAATCTTCATAAGAGTATCTAAGGCAGTTACTATTATTATCCCTGTTTAACAGATGAGGAAATTAGTTACAGGAAAGTTAAATAACTTGTCCAAGTTCGCCCAGCTAATAAGCTGCAGAACTAGGATTTAAACCAGGTAATGTGACCAGGCACTCGACCTACAGTGAATCCTAAGAATGAGGAATAATCTCCTCAGTCAGTGATCTGGGTCGAACCCTCTTCATTTTGCAGCTCTGATTATTCACAGCCATCAGATCACATTTTCATTCAGTTTCAGCAGCTGGAGTCTACCCAGGCTCTGTTTCCATCAAAAATTTGCAGCAGTTCTCCAGGAAACAGGGAAGAACAGTCCCCTCAGGCAAAATCAGTGGATCCTCAGGACATTTCCCTGGTGGAAACGTGCTGCTGTCTTGATGAATGTCTCTTGAAGCCACTGGTCACCTGTCCTTGAGTATTTTCAGCTTCTTTGTTCCTTTCTCTCTGCTGTGGGTCTGTCTCCGCCTAGCCTTCTCTTTGACCAGCTCTGCCCGTTTTTGTCACTCTCTTTTTATTTCTTTAGCAAATTTTTTTCACAATATGGTAACAACTTCCCACCTGCAGTGGCACCACCTATATTGAAAAGAATGTGAGTTTACAGGGACTTCCCTGGTGGCACAGTGGTTAAGAATCCGCCTGCCAATGCAGGGGACACAGGTTGGATCCCTGGTCCAGGAAGATCCCACATGCCACAGAGCAACTAAGCCCATGCGCCACAACTACTGAGCCTGCGCTCTAGAGCCCATGAGCCACAACTACTGAGCCCGTGTGCTACAACTACTGAAGCCCACGTGCCTAGAGCCCGTGCTCTGCAACAAGAGAAGCCACTGCAATGAGAAGCCTGCACATCACAACGAAGAGTAGCCCCCACTCGCCACAACTAGAGAAAGCTCGCACACAGCAATGAAGAACCAATGCAGCCAAAAATAAATAAGTAAAATAAATAAATTTATTTTAAAAAAAGAACGTGAGTTTACAAATTTAAAAAATCCTTTACTTTCACCAATTCTTGATTTCTTCCCCATCAGATAATTCTGTCTCAAAGAAATTTTTGTCCACATTGCTGGTAAGGGTGGTGATCCAGCCACTCCCACCCAAGGAGCAGCTGTCCAGCTTACAGGGGCAGGATTTGGGGTGGCAGGAGGACAGACAGGGATGCTCAGGGTCACTAGCACCTCCGGGTCCAACACTAGACCTCAGAATTTCCAGCAGGGATGATTCCATCTTTCATTGACTCAAAAATTGCTGTGATTTTGGTCTATGAACAGCTTGGAGAATGGGTTAGGATAGAAAAAGCAGAGGTTTTTGATTCCAGCAATTAAAGAAGTTTCAGGCTTCCACACCTGGGAGGAGAAAGGAAAATGAAGGAAGAAGATGGCTCTTCACTGGGGCATAAATGAAGGCAGCTGATCCACACTCAGTAGCTGTAACATCATCCCTGCCTTTTCTAAAGTGTTAATTCATTAAAACTGATGAAGCCCCAGTGCTGCGTAAGCTGAATGCTGATCAGATTCCCGGCATGCACCTGCCATGCTGGCGCTCAGTCTCTGCTGCACCCAAGAGTGAGGAGGGGCCCTTGTCAGCTGGAAAGAAAGGTGCTGGGGCCTCTATGGACCCGATTGTGGACTGACATGAATCCGTGCTTGATTTGCACATGATGACATGCCATCAAGTTTATGCTGAAATGCACAGACGTCCTCTGCCCTCATTCTGTAATGCACCTACTTCCTGCCAGACCACACTGTCCTGTCTGCTGAGGAGCCCCTGCAAACACCTTTTTTCTAGGGCATATCTGGGTGTTCCGAAGTCACCTGCCCTTCCTGTCTGTTCACCTGGCAGAGGGGAGGAGCGTTGCTAGGGAGGAGTGGGGTAGGGGATGGTAATTCACATATCCTCATCCTCAGAAGAGTATAAATTCTGCCTGTGGCCCTGTTTGGAAAGAGAGCATGAAGACAGGTGCAAGGTGAGGAACAGGTGGGAGGGAGAAATACCGATGCTCCCCAATACAGCAACCCACCCATCTCCTTCATTCCAGACATACTTATTGAACACCTACAGTGGGCCAAGAAATGATCTGGGCACTGCAGACGTGTTGCAAAGTAGACAGCAGTGTCCCTACTCTGTTTGAGCTTAATCTCCTGGGTGAGATAGAAAGTTGAGTAAATTAATGTCAAATTAAATAAATTAGGGGACTATAATCAAAGTAAGTGGAGGTGCAGGTTGCATGGACAGCAGTGTTAGTTTCGTGGGGGAGCGGGCAGTGGTCTGGGAAGGCTTCTGTGAGAGATGATATTGGAACCAAGACCTGCAGAACAAGAAGGATGGGTTTGGGGGAAGAGAATCACAGAGCAGGGGCAAGCTCTTGGGAAGGATACTCTCTGAGACTAAGAATAGAAAAGAGGCTATAGTGCCTGGGGAATAATGGGCGAGGGGATGTGCAGAGAGCAGGTAGGGGCTTAGTCTTCATTTGTTATACCCGGGAGGACAGAGATTGTACAGCATTTCTGGGCATAAGCATTCTAAATCCTCCTAGGACACTCTTCAGGGTCTAATCTAATACATCCTGCTGTGGATAAAGCCCACATCCTCTTGTTCAGTCCAGTTTTATTGCCATCAGAGTCAGCACGGTTTCAATCCAGTGCCTTTGCGGGGGAGTCAAGTCCCCTCACATCCTGGGGACCATTGAAAGCAGCATCCTCAGCCACTGGCCCCATCTGCTATGGAAGAGAGGGAGCCTCATCTTGGCACCAGTTCTCCTGACCCACCACTCTATGCAGACGTCTGGAGCTCTGGCTCATTTTGCTGGAATTGTGTTACAGGTCTTGCAGACAGAGGACCAGGACATCACTACTCAAAGGTTAAAAGAAGGACCTAGGATTCTCTAAAAAGTGTGTCTCCCTGAATTTGTTTGCTGTCAGGTCAGCAGACATCAAACAAGAAAACCATGGATCCCATCTGTTTGCCTTCGGCCAGAGCCTGCCTCCTTATTTCCCTTCCTCTTCTTGTAGTAGTCTGGCTTCTCTTCGTAGGCTGGCTTCATCTGTGCGCACTCCATCTCATTCAGTCAGCTCCCATAGCCTTGTGATTCTGCATCTGCTACATGTTTGGTACCCATCCTCCTCTTTCCATTCCAGGTGTAAGTATCCAGGTTCAGCCCCAGCTGATTCTTCCTGCCTCCAGTCATTAGTCTTTCACATCTGGGCTACCTGCTGCTGCCAGGGATCTTCCTCATACACAGATCTAATCACGGTCCTAACCACTTAGAAAACTTTGAAGGTTCCCCAGTGTCAACGTTGAGATTCCTTGGCTTGATTTTCAAATCTGGACCCACCTCTCATCTCTAGTCTTACCTGCCGCTGTGCACATTTGCTAGGGCATCTGATTACTCACTATTCCCAAACCATTACCAGATTTTATGGTTCAAACTGTTTCCTCTGATTAGGGTGGGGTTCCCTTCCCTATCCCAACTCTCATCTCTAGTCTTCTGATACAACCAACTGTAAAATCCCTACTCATTCTTTAAGGTCTAGCCAGAGTGCTGTGTCCTCTGCATTTTGGGTACTTTAGGAGCAACATTGCTCTTCCCTGGTGCATCGTGTAGTGATTGGGACCCCAGCTGTGGAGTTAGACCCAGCTTATCTAAGTTCTTGGTCTGTGACTTTGACCAAGGAACCGAACCTTTATGACTCAGTGTTTTTTTCTCTGTAAAATGGAACCAATAACATTATACTTCTCATAAGATGATGGTAAGGGATTAAATAAAATAATCTATGTAAAGAATAGCATCTTGCATATAATATGTGTTTAACAAAAATTTGTTAAATGTGTACCCAGTGTCATGCTCTGTTCTAGCACAGGAGTGAATAAGACAGCCAGTATCCCTCAAGGAACTGACAGTAAATATGTAAATGAATCAATTACATAATTTTAGGTACTCATGAGATAAAATAGGGACATATGGTAGATGCTGACTTTAACTTAAGGTATTTGGGAACTGTTACTCTGCAGAATAACTTTTTAGTTAGTTTTTATTACCTCTATTATAGTCAGCCTGAGGTTACTCGATTCAGTTGAAAAATCAACTTTCCAGAAGGCAATGCATGTTGTGGCAGAGAGTGCTGGTCACCTGCCTTATATCTGGCCTTCTTCCCTCAACCATATTAACAAAACGTGGATTTTATTTGGGATGTCACATGGGCACAATTCTTAGCTTGCCTTGTAGGTAGGTGTCTTAATCAGCTGTGTAAAAAATACCATAGGCTGAGTGACTTAAACAACAGACATGTATTTCTCACAGTTCTGGAGGCTAGGGAAGTCCAAGGTCAAGGTGCAGGAAGATTGGGTTCTGGTAAGAATTGTCTTCCTATCTTATAGACAGCCGCCTTCTCACTGTATGTTCACATGGCCTTTCCTCAATGCATGAGTGTGGACACAGATAAATCTGTCTTCTTTTTATAAGGGGACTAATCTGTCATAAGGTTTCCTCCTTTACAAACTAGTCTAAACCTAATTACATCCCAAAGGCCACATCTCCAAATACTATCACACTGGGGTTTAGAGCTTCAACATATGAATTTGGGGGAGACACAGACATTCAGCCCATAACAATAGAAAAGTTCACATAACACAATTCTTATGAATGATATGTAAGAGGCAGTTCTAGTGTGAGACTTCCAGGGAAGCTCCCTAAAAGAAGTGGGGTAGACACAGTGGCAGTGACTCTTACACATTGCCTCTCTCCTTCTCCCTGCCTGGGACACAGATGGAATGCTAGAGGTCCATCAACCATCTTGTGTCCACTAGGGCTTCTCCTATCCTGAAGGAAAACACAGAAAGATTCTTGGTTTCTGAAGACATCCTAAAGGCATCGTAACAGCCCCATGCTCATCCTTTATTTCAGGAGAAAAAGGAAACTCCTAATTTGTCACTGAATGCAATTCCACATACAAAGCTATTGATGTATTAATTGGATTCTCTCACTTAACTAGGACCACCTGATATTTACTTATTTTTGTAGACTTCACTTTGCCTAACATGATGCTTTGCCCATAGTATATGTTTAAGAAGTGTTTGTTGAATTTTTAACAAGTATTTATGCTCATTTTTTTTCCATAAAAATCTCAAAAAGTCTGGACTTTTCTATTTCAACATCTTTCATTCACTGTTGCCTGATCTCCTAATTCCTGGTCTTTAGAGGGTTACCGTACCCTTACTGACTGAAAACCCCAGTTACATGTAGACCCTCCTCTCTTTATGATCACTGGAAGGTCCAGTTCATTGTTTGTTCTCTTGTAGCATGAGAATGATTCCTGATCCCTCTCATCCCTAGAGCCCTCGGATGGAGCTGACGTCTGGACCAGCTTCTCTCCTCAATCTCTGGTCTCTTTACCATTTCCATTCCTTGCCTTACTCAGACAGAATGCACTTAAGCTCCAAAGTGGTACAGAGGGACACCTGCCCGGCTTGGCCTGAGATGACCTGGATTACATTCCCAGCTCTGTCCCTGACTTATTTTGTGACCTCCAGCAAGTTTATTTCTGTGCCTGAATGTTCCAAGCTCTCAAACAGAGACAGTGATTCACATCCACACAAGTTTAATGTGTAGATTAAATTAGTTTACCTCATTTTTTAAATTCTCAGGTGTATAATAAATACTCAGTAGTGATTCTTAATATTTAATACTATTTCTGTTGCTCTTAGTTCTAAAACCCAAATTTCTCTCCCCAAATACATCAGCTTTTTTCCTATACCATCCTTGCTGCTGTACCTGCCTGGCATATTTTGTTTTGTTTCTTATTGTCCCCATTCTCATCTTACCTATTGAAGAGTTGGTCCTTGTACCAGTAAGATTGCATTTGGTTGCAAGTAACAAAAGCTCTAACTACTGTAGACTTTTTTTTTAATAAGAGTTTAGTTGATTCACCTAAAAAGAAGTTTCGAGATGGGCAGTCCAGGGCTTATGCAGCCACTCAACAATGTCACCGGGGACCTAGGTGTCTCTATCTCTGTGCCCTGCCACCCATAATGTGTAAAGTTGCATCCTCATGCTGGTTGCTTCATGCTCACGACATGGCTGTTGCACCTCCAGGCCTCATGTCCCAAATCCAGGCAAGAATAAGGGGCAGAGCAACTCTTTTTATTCAAGAGGACAAGCTCTTCCCAGAGGTTCCCCTACATCTCATCGACCAGAACTGTAATCATAGCCACCACTTGCTACAAGAGAATGAGGGAAAATGGTATTGTTAACTGGACACATTGCTCCTCTGAACAAAAACTGGTGTTCTGTCCATTAAGAAGAAGGAAACAGAAATTAGGTAGGCAATTAGCACTGTCCACCACAATCCCTTATCCAAATACAATTTTAAAATTACAAAGCAACTCAGACTCGAACCAGTCATATGATTTAATTAGAAACACATGATTTGGGTGGGGTAATTTTTAAAAATAAACTCTATTTTTTTAGAACAGTTTTAGATTCACAGGAAAATCATGACTATAGTATGGCATTTCTTGTATACCTAGCACCTGGTTTCCCCTACTGTTAACATTTTACTTTAGTATGACACATTGTTAAAATTAATGAACCAGGGGCTTCCCTGGTGGCGCAGTGGTTGAGAGTCCACCTGCCGATGCAGGGGACATGGGTTCGTGCCCCGGTCTGGGAAGATCCCACATGCCGTAGAGTGGCTGGGCCCGTGAGCCATGGCTGCTGAGCCTGCACGTCCGGAGCCTGTGCTCCACAACGGGAGAGGCCACAACAGTGAGAGGCCTGCGTACTGCAACAAAAAAAAAAAAAAAAAATTAATGAACCAACATTGACACATGGTTATTAAGTAAGTCCACAGTTTATTCAGGTTTCCTTAGTTTTTACCTAATGTCCTTTTTCTGTTCCAGGATCCCATCCAGGACACCATGTGACAGTTTCTCAGACTTTGGTTATTTCTGATGACCTTGACAGTTTTGAAGAGTGCTGGCCAGGTATTGCATAAAATGTCTCTCAAATGTCTGATGTTTTTCTCATGCTTAGACTAGGATTATGAGTTTTTGAAAGGAAGACCACAGAGGTGAAGTGTCATTTTTATATCATTATCAAGAGTACACACCATCCACATGACTTATCTCTGCTGATGCTGACCTTGATCTCCTGGCTGGGGTCATGTGTATCAGGGTTCTCCATTCTAAAGTTTCTCTCCCACCCCCCCTTTCCAAACTGTAGTCTTTGGAAGGAGGTTATTAAGTGCATCCCACAAATAAAGAGTGGTGAGTTATGTGCCACATCTTGAAAGCAGAGGATCTACCTAAATGATTTGTAATTCTCGTGCAAAAGAGATTTGTCTTTTCTCCCTATTTATTTATTCAATCATTTATTTACATTAGTATAGACTCATGCATAATTATTCTATACCTTGGGTTATGATCCAATGCTCCTTTATTTTTTTTCTTGCTCAAATTCTTCCAGCTTTGGCCATTGGGAGCTCTTTCAGTTGGCTCCTGTGCCCCCTTGACATAACCTCCTCAATGTGTGTGTGTGTGTGTGTGTGTGTGTGTGTGTGTAGTACTTCCTTACTTTCTGCTCCAGGCTTATCCTGTGTATTTCCTGCCCCAGTCCGAGAACCAACCATTTCTTCAAGGAAGTCGGATCCCTTTTATTGGAGAATGGTATTAAAAACCAAGATCTGGGGCTTCCCCGGTGGCGCAGTGGTTGAGAGTCCACCTGCCGATGCAGGGGACACGGGTTCGTGCCCCAGTCCGGGAAGATCCCACATGCTGTGGAGCGGCTGGCCCCGTGAACCATGGCCGCTGAGCCTGCGCATCCGGAGCCTGTGTTCCGTGGCAGGAGAGGCCACAACAGTGAGAGGCCCGCGTACCGCAAAAAAAAAAAAAAAGGGCAGTTGTCTTTGATTACAGACTTAAGACTTCCTTCCCCATCTCTCAAATGAATAATTATTTCGCTCCTCTGCCTACCTCCAGTTTCTTTCTCACTGTCTCTGCCCACACAGAACTGAGATCAACAGGAATGCTAGGCTCTCAAAAGTTAGGGTGGAAAAAATATAAAAAATAAGAGGCATGCCTCCATAAAAATTCCAGAAGTCATTCGGTTGGAAGCATGCTGAATTCACAGAATTCCTGATTGTTAAAGACATTACGTAGTCCAAACTTTCCAGTTTCTGAGGCTCTAAGAAGTAAAGTGATGGATCCAGGGTCATGCAGTCACAGTTAGACTCTAACCCTCCAGAACTTTCCCTGTTGCCCTCTTCCCCAAAACATTCTGCTGGTGAAGCCCATCCTTCATCCCCCAGGTCAGGGCAGGACTGGCCACTGCCTCAGTGTGACTCTGACCTGGCAGAAACCCCAGTTTGTGGAGGATGGAGCTGGCTGATGACATTCTAGAATAAATTTTCAGGGTTGTATGATGGGAAAGATAGAGATGTCAGCACCAAGGAGCCGTGTAGAGAGCAGTTCAGGCCTCAGTTGGGCAGGGAGGTAGCATCCTTCCTGCAGATAACGAGGCACTGACACAGGTGCTTTTCCTCAGGGGTCCCCTGGGTCCCAGCTGCCTCTGCCACCCCTATTGGAGGAAGAACACCGATTTGGGATGCACGGCTGTTTGGTTGATGTTGTTTTTCTGATGTAACCCCTGTTGGTTTCCCTATCTCCCTTTTCTCTGTCTCCTTCCCTCCCTCTTGGGAGCAATTGATATGTCTCTGGCTCCTCTTAGATGGGGACAGAGTGCTAATTAGCTGTCTGATTAATCCCCGGCCACCTGTCCCAGGGCGCTAGGCAGTAAGGCCAGACTGGGCGTGGCCCCGAACTCTCCAGGGCAGGTGAGTGTCCCAGGGTCTGGGACAATCCCGCATCTTACGTGGGGCCATGGTTCAGGCTACATGATGTGTGGGAAGGAATATTCTGCTCCAGCAAGTCTGGTCCCTTCCACCCCACTTCCTTTACACCAGCCACTCAGCTGATTCAAGGAAAAGCGATTCCTACAGCCTTTGGGGGTTTTTACTTCATTTCTTCCCTCCAGTTGAAATCTGTTTTCCGTGAAGAGAGCGCATCAGTGATGAGCTTCCCAGAGGACGCCTCAGCAGCTGATGCATCTCAGGAGTGGTTCACTCTCCTCCTTCTCACCCCACTTTTACTAGTAGAACTCACACTCACTCCAAGCCTCAGGGAGATCATTGAAGCAAAACATCTCCAAGGAGTTTTCTTTCTCATGATGGCAAGTCCCTCACTTCCCTTTCCCCGCTCAAACCACCAAATGAGGCTTCAGCCCCTCTTCCCCATAATACTACCCCTATCAAGGTACTACGTGCAGTGTCCCTTCCCAGCCTCCACTGCATTCAGCACAGCTGGCCTTTTCTTCCTTGAATCATTTCCTCCTCTTGGCATACAGGACACCGGGCTTTCCTTCTACCTCGACATTGCCTCCTTCTCAGTCTCCTTTGTGGGCTCCCACTCCTTGCTAGACCCCTTCTCATCTCCATCCCCACCTTCCCAGGAAATGACTTGTCTGGCCCCATGGCTTAATACCATCTATATATTTAATGTATGTATGTATGTAATACCATCTACGTGCTGAGGACTCCTGGACCACTCGCTCCTCTGTGCTCCAAATTCAAATGCCCAACAACTCAGTATCTCTGCTTGAAGAGCCGGGCTCAGGCCCGGGGTTTCCTAATAAAATTCAGGTCATTGTACTGATCACCATTAAACTAATTTAAACATTGTGACCAGGCACTAAGTAGTTTTCTGCTTTTTATATTGCTTTTACTTCCTTCTCCTTCTTTAGATTTCCTGCCTGATCATATAATGATGAATGATGATAGTAAGAAAAGCAACTAAGAGTTACCGATTTCTCACTGGGTGTCAGGCCCTGTGCCCAGCACCTTATATGCATCATTCCATTAAACACACATAGCAACCCGATGGGGAAGATACTTTTATGCCCATTTTGCAGCTCAGAACATTCAGGCTTAGAGAAATTAAAGTGCTTGCTTAGGTCACAGGACTGGAAACAGCAGAGGCAGAATGAGAAACCTACTTTGCTTAACTCCAGAGCTCAAACGCTCACATCAGCTCTTTACTAACTGCCTCTTCCTATGAACCCATACTGTGGCCACAACCAGTTTTGCACCAAACCTCCTTGTTGAGGTCACTGGTTGCCCCCTCCAGGCCTGCCACATCCTCTTGCTTTTGCATCTTGATGTGGGAGTTCCTGTCCATGTCTTCAACATCCTAGACACTGAACCGTTTAAAAAAATAATTTTTGCTCCCTGATGAACCGAGCACAATTGGTGCTGAAAAAAAGAGGTGGAGGGAAGTCAGTTACAAGAAGGATTTAGAGGGAGAAAGCTTAGATCCCAAGGAGGCTGAACCCTATCCCACAAGAAGCGAATTGCCTGGGGATCAGTATGTCCAGGTGTGTCCGAGCAACCAAATGTAATCAGATGTCAAAGAAATCTTTTAAGCTGACTCAAATAAAAGCCCAGAGAAGGTGGAGGACTTGGATTGAGATGGAGATCTCATTACATATCTCTCTGGGGAAACTCTGTCTATTCCTTCCGTTTCTTGGGTATGGTGAGAGAAAATTCTATTTTGGCCCTATTTGAGAACTCCCAACCCAATTATCTTGACACGTCTCTAGGTCTGGCAACCATGGTGTTCAATCTGAGTTCCATGAGGCCTTGGGGTTCCAGTAGAGTCTTGGGGTCTAGAACAGTGCAGCCTTCAACAGGAGCATCTGCAGTTACCTCTGATATTGGAGTTTCACATAAGATTTCATTAATTAAAATTTTTAAATTAAGAAGATTTTTAAAGAAATTTAAAAGAATTAGAGAAAAAAATGCAAGAATTAAAGAGAAAGAATTCTGTTTTTTCAAGAATAAAATGTATTAAAGACAGTAGCTTTTAAAGTGAGACAGGCCCGAGTCGGCGTCTTGATCTTGCAATTTACTAATTAAAATCTTCCAGCCTTCACTTCCTCCCCAGTAAAACAGGGATGATGGTGTCTACATCTCCAGTGGTGGTAAGAAGTAGGTGAAATAGGATGTGAATAGTCCTAGCAGAGCACTTGTCAGGGAATAAACATTCGCTAAACTCCACTTTTCTTCCTTGTCTTCTCCTTCATGACATCCTGTCACACAGCCAAAATGATCACTGAAGGTTTTTTTGTTTGTTTTTTTGTATTTTGTGGTACACGGGCCTCTCACTGCTGTGGCCTCTCACTGCTGTGGCCTCTCCCGTTGCAGAGCACAGGCTCCGGATGCGCAGGCTCAGCGGCCATGGCTCACGGGCCCAGCTGCTCCGCTGCACGTGGGATCTTCCTGGACAGGGGCACGAACCCGTGTCCCCTGCATCGGCAGGCGGACTCACAACCACTGTGCCACCAGGGAAGCCCATTACTGAGGGTTTTAACGTGTGGCTACTGCCTCTAAATAGACGATGTTTCCATGGTATCTCTAACAATCAGTCTGATAAGGCGGAAACATCCCATTTAATAAGCCAAAAAAACACTTGACTGCCCCAAACGGCCATCACAGAGCCTTGCCTCTGACGAGCCCATTACCTGACTCTTCGGGACGTTGTTGAGCACCTCCCAGACTCTCCTCTGAAATGCAGCTGGCTGATAGCTCTCCAAAGCCAGCAGCAGCAGGCATAGAAACAGCCCAGCAAAAGAAAGACGGTGAGGCTATTAGAGACGGATACCCTGACAGCAAGAGGAGTGAAAGCTGATCTCCTGACATTGAAGGAGTCAGAGCAACTAAAAAGCAGTGTAGACATAGATTACAGTTCCATGAGATTATGATCAGTAGCTTCTGGTTAAGGAGGAAGGCGAGTGTGTAATGCGTTTTTGAAAAATGTCTACTAAAAATGATTAATATTTTTAAGAAACGATTCTGGCTCTTGAAAGGATAAGTTTCAGTTATCTGGCTAGTTTGCATATATTCCAACAATGCCCAGTCAAATGAAGCATCATTGCACTTGAACTCAGTCCCTAGACTCGTGGGTCTGTTTTAAGCGATGGAGTGAGTAGGGACAAGATTATTGATGGATCTCAGCCCAAGGGGGAGATGCCAAGCTTCTTGGGGAAGTTCCCCAGCAAAGCCCAGGAGTCGGGCCCACCCTCTGGAACCAAGGAAGGGGAATGAGGGGAGGGAAGACATCCAAGCTTGAAATGGCAGATGGTTAGATCCAGAGCGATGTGCGATTCATTAGGTTTTATATATCTTCGGTGAACAGAGATGGAAGAAAGCAGCAAGTGTCAAATTACGCATTTAATTATGTTTTAAAACACTCGCTTCATAGGCCTTGCATGGCTGTAACACGACGTATCATTTATCCGCAGGTATGAAATCCTCACCGAGCAAGAACTTCAGGACAATGGTCAATCCGTGAGAAACGCCGAGGGTGTTAGGGTCAAGATGTGTTCTCAGACTTCCCAAGGCGGGGACACACCTGGACACAGCACCGCCAAGGAGCCTCACAACCCAAGGCGGGCAACCCAACGGCTGGACTTGGTTGGGGAGTAGTTCCGGCTTCCAGGGGCCCCAGGAAAGCTGCCAACCACACTCAACAAACATTTGTCCTTTGCTGGAGATAGTTTGGGACAGTGGTTCTTCTTTGTTTAGGGTCCCAACCCAGTGAGGATCTAATCAGGGCTGCTGGGATGGGGGACCCAAATGTGTGAATGTACAAAATTTGCATTCAATTTCAGGGGAGTCCCACTCTTCTTGAAGTCCTGGTTAAAAGAAATAAACAAAAAAACCCCAGCATCCTAGCCTTTCCATGTCTTCCTGGTTTCCACTCTTACCAGCTTTCTTATTCCCCACCGGCCCTTGTTGACATCCCTCCAGCCCCAGCCTCTGGTCTGGGGCCCCTGCTTGCATCCCCTGTTCACAGACTCTGAGCTGCTCGTTAGGGATCTTCCGCAGTAACGTCCTGAGGGACCACCATTCTCCTCCCTTCTCCTCACCCTTCTCCTTGACTGGGCTTCTGCAGACACTTGATTCCCTTCTGAGAAGGGATGTGTCATCCTCAGGCCCTGGCCTGCATCCCACAGGCCTGTAGGGTTCCCAGGCTTCCTGGAGGACCCTTGACTCACAAGGCAGCTCTCACGTTTCCTCCAGCAAACTGGGCTCCTATCTCCAGCTCCAGTTCTCCTCTCTCTCTCAAATAAAGCCAGGCCTCTGAAGCCAGGTAGGACTCTCCAGACCACAGACAGTTACCTGTGCAGGTGAGAGAGTGACTTGCCCAGGGTTACAAGACAGGAGTGAGAGGGAGACTGGGACATGGGCCTCTGGCATTCAGCACCATTCCCTCCGCCCCTGCCCCCGCCCCCGCCAGCAGGCCTCAGCCTCCTTTGTGCGGGATGTCACCAGTAATCTGTTACCAAAAGTAAGTATTGACATTTACAAACTACTTACTTTATCATAAATTTAGCTGGGGAAGCAGAATAGCAAAGTTGTTGCAAGCAGGCACTTTGGAGTCCAGCAGAGCCTGAGTTCTGGTACCGCTGATTGGTTTTGTGACCTTGGACGATTTCCATCACCTCTTTAAGCCTCGATCTACTTGTCTGTAAAATAGGATGATAATAGTATTTACTCCCTAAGCGTTTTTCTGAGGAATAAATGAGAAAAGATATGCCAAGTGCTTAGCACAATGTCTGATCTAGAAGCAGCTAACAGTAAATGTCGGCTAAATCAGTATTCGTATTCGTACGTGTTTATATATAGAAATAAATTCAAGAAGCTGCCTGTAATAACGGTACCCTTACTCTCTTTTATTCTGACAGGCTTTCCTGCAGCAGGGGGAGAAAAGGGTGGAATTGCAGGCTGTACAGAAGGAATTGTATGTAACAGCAGCTTATTTTTTTGTCACATCCACGAGGGAGTCATCATCGCTGATGTGCTAATAGTACTTGTGGTGGTTACAACTGATGCTAATGCCTTGTTTCCCCACAAAATAAATATAAGTGTGTGTGTGTGTGTGTGTGTGTGTGTGTGTGTGTGTGTGTGTGTGTGTTTCCTGCCTCGTTTGGCTGCCCTGGGAGAGTGTGTCTCAGGCAGGAGCCACGTCTGTCAAGGATGTCGGGGCAGAGGGACGCCGACAATGGACCACGCCACGTGGTCCCAGGGTCCCTCTGTAAGACCTGAGCCGTGAGGCAGGTTCTGAAGGCGGGGCAGGGGGCTCGGGTGTGGAGGGGCAGCGCTGCCCTGCAGGCTGGTTCTTCCCCCCTCCCCCCCGCCCACCCTGTGCTAAGCCAGGGAGCCTGCATCCTCTCCCCAGTGAATATGGAGGAGGCTTCACTCAGGCTGATTGCGATTGCACTGAGGCTTTGTATCTCTCCACCTCTCCCCTACTCTCTGATGGGATGTCACTTTTTTATTATTATTATTCCCTCTGTGTTGACAAGTGATTTAAACACTTCTCAGGAGAAAAGAAAAAAGGGTGGAGGTTGCAGGGGGAATCTTTCCTTTGAATCCAGGGTGTTCGTTTTTTCAGATTAGCAAATAAATGGCTACGAGGGTATAATTAAAACTAATAGGTTAATTAGGGAACATTTAGATCTTTCTGGAAAAAATAATAAAAGCCAACAACTGTCTCCTTCTGAGGCAAACCGGGTGCGTAAGAAATAACCCTGCGTGGAGGAGTGAGGCACTTACAGTTTATTCTGTCCCCACTTCAAGGCTCCACAATCACTATGAGTAGCCTAGTAACCAGGCAGACTTGTCCCTGCAGACCAGGGGGAAGGGCTCTGGCGCCGGGCTCCCTCTCGGGAGGCAGAACAGCTGCTGCCAGTGTCAAGGGAGCCTGGGGCAGCGGCGCCCCGCGTCCACCCTGTCTCTGAGCGCAGGCTCTCGCTCCGTTCTTTATCGTGGTCTCTCTCTCTCTCTGCCCTCTTCTGCTCAGCTGTGACTGTCACTCAGCCTGACCCAGTCTCTCTGTCCTCCAGACAATGGGATTTCAGAGTGTCTAAGCCAGGACAACATTTTCTGGTGGCAGAGTAGGGGGACAGGAGGCGGGGGGGCACAGGAGGAGGGAAAGGCCAGTGGCTAAGTCAAGTCCACTTCAGCAGGCTGCTCCTCTGGGGCAGGAAGGGCTCTGGCTGGCCTGGAGGAGTGGCCGGGTCAAAACTCTCCACTGATCCCTGGGTTCTGCTCACTGAGCCAAGGATGCGTTGGATGCAGTGGGATAGGGATACAGGCACTGTGCTTAATCAACCCTGCCCAGGCGGGGCCCAGAGCTCGGCGAGGGGGAGAGAAACCCAGAGCCACAGTCAAGCCCCTGTGCTTTCTGGTGCAGCATATCTGGAGGCGAAACTTGAGTCGTGTCCCAGAGCCCTGCTGGCGTCAAGGCCTGTTGGGATGGACGATGGAAGAGCCCTGATAGGGGTTGAATTATGTCCACCCCCACAAATATACGTCAGAGCCCTAACTCCCATTATCTCAGAATGTGACCTTATTTGGAAATAAAGTCATTGCAGAGGTAATTAGTTAAGATGAGGTCATACTGGAGTAAGGTGGGCCCCTCATCCAATAGGACTGGTGCCCTTAGAAGAAAAGGAGACACACAGAGAAGATGACCACGTGACAGTGGGGGGCAGAGATTGGGGTGATGCTGCCACAAGCTGAGGAAGGCCTGGGGCTACCAGAAGCTGGAAGGAGCAAGGAAGTACCCTCCCCTGGAGACTTCCGAGGGAACGTGGTCCTTCCAACACCTTAATTTGGACTTCTAGTCTCCGGACTTCGAGAGAGAATACATTTCTGCTGTTTTAAGTCATCTAGTTTGTGGTGCTTTGTTGCAATAACTCTAGGAACCAATACACACTCTCAGCAGCCATTTGACACAGTGACTAGTAAAATCTCAGATTCAATCTAGCAATGAAATCTCAGCCCAGACACCTGGAAACAAAAAAGCAGGTCTCAGAGTGATCACACAAACTGTCGTACCATGGAAGGTTCAGGAGCCAGAGCCCTGCCCTGCCCCAACCCCCAAGAGGTCTCACTGGCCACTTTGACAGTCAGTAGAGATGCCATCTCTCCTGAGATGGACAACATACACCCTGAATAAAAGAGTCAATTTCAGGGGTTTCGGAGAAAAGGGGACAAATCAAATCTTTTTCTTTCATTGTCTCATTTTTATTAATAATGATAATACCTCTCATTTCCTGAGCACTTACTAGGTACCAGGCATTGCATCAAGCACTGTATAAGGATGTTCTTACACACAGATGCCCTTAAGTAAGCCCTGCAGCACCTGAGGGTCCACAAAGATGATGCTTTCCTTTTGCACCAACCCAGCACGTCAAACCTGAGGGAAACGAGGGAGGGGTGGCTACTTTTCAGTTTTCTAGAGTCCCTGAAATGAAAACTTATGCACCACTATTTTCCTTCATATATATCCATTTACTCAACCTAGTTCCCATTTTCTATAAAGTAATTTTTTGATTTTTTTTAAGTTGGTGCTACTTTCACAAGATTAAAACAAAGAAACAGAAAAGCTACCTTGCATGAGAGAAGGTCCAGAAAGAACTAGAAAACTATCTGGTACCTGAGACACAGTTACACCAGATCAGCTATTTAAATCCTATTAAAAATAAATGATTTAAGAACTCCTCTCCAGGGACCCCCACTCAAGTAGAGGGGAGCAGGGGCAGGGAGCACAGGAAAAGTCTTGTGAGGAAATGGTAAACCAGTGTCGTCACCTTCATCTGCTTCTATGAGACCACTGAGCAGAAGAGAAGCAAGGAGGCAGGCAGGAAGAAGGGGAGACACTTTCCTGCCGACCACTGCCATCACTGACCACAGACGGGCGGTCACCCACCCAAGAACTATCCAGGGCAGGAACGACTCAAGGACCAGAGACAAGCCCACCTTGGGAGTGAGCGGAGCTAACACTTCTTGGAAACTGGGCCAGAAAAGCAGGCTGGATGTTGAATTTCCAGTCCACGGAATTAAACCTGGTAGAATAACCTCCCTCCTCCCACTAACACATCCCTCTCCACAGTGGACACACTTCTTCTTCCCCTAATGGGTCTGTAAATCCAGATGCATCCCAGATTCGCCCTAGGGCTGTGATCTTGGCCGTCACTTAACCTCCCAACCAAGGTTTATCCTTATTTTCAAAAGGTAAAATAAGAATCAAAAAATGTAAATTGCTTCAGGGTTTTGAGGACAAATGGCTTAATGCCCATTCACGTAATGTAAAAATTGCATGAGGAATTATTATAATGTGTAAACTGTTAGCAGCTACAATACGCAAATAATAATAATTATTATTATCACTATAGTTTTCCAAATATTACTGGAGCTTCTGCAACAGTAAGGAACATTTCTAGGCTGAGAAGGGTGGGAGATCCACTCATTCTATCTACTAGTTCTTCCTGATTTGGCAGCCCAGCCGGTAACCTACATTTTCAACTTGCAGAAAAAAAAGGAAAATACAGGTCGAACCCCAGGAGGGAAACCGAAGGAAAAGAAGAACGAGGGAAGTGGCTAGAATCGAATTGCAGCTAGGAGGTTTGATTTTCTGTATTGAGTTAAAGGTGTCAAGTCCAGAGAGCAGGTATATCAATAGTTATTGTATTTACCCAACAAAAAGAGATTGTGTTAGACTCCTACTGACCCTCAGCTAATCCGCTTCCCAGCAGGTCTAGGAAGGGGCTGTTTGCTCTCGCTGTGAGCAGTTTTTGCACCTAGAGGCTGCAGCAAACACTGACTGGAACAGAGCAAGCTCAGAGACAGCTGCCCCTCTCCCAGCCAGAAAGCTAGCAGGAAACACCTAGAGGGAAGGGATTCATGAACCTCACTTACTGCTTGGGGAGCCAATCACAGGAGCCCGTTCAGACAGACAGCCAATCACAGTGCTCGGAAGGACAGGGACCAATGACCTTGCTCCCCTCATCTAGGCCATTTCATCCCAAACCTCCTCCTGCCCGGGGCTTGTTTACCAGTGCTGCCAGTGGCCTTCGAAGCTGGAGGGGAGGGGCAGCTGAGAGCCCCAAGCCAGGTCAATTTAAAGAGCAGGCTCAGGCAGAAGGGCTGGAGAGAGCAAGTGATGGCAAACACGCAGGCAGAGCCCAGCTCCGATTCATCAATCCCACAAACATTTATTTACAGGGTACTGCCTCTGTGCCAGGCACTGGGAAAAAGAGGGACACAGTCCCCTCAAAGAGCTCAGGGTCTCGTTAGGGAGACAGAGAAGTAAAAACTACAGGCCTTGTATTAGAGTGTGATGGGAGCCAAGCCAGAGGCACCAGGTGCTGTGAGAGCAGACAACCTCGTGGGGATAGGGCATCTGGAAACCCTTCAAGAGGATAGTGGCACTCAGGGGGCTGTAGCCCCAGAAGGCTTGAGCCCCTCATCACATTGTACCCATTGGTTTGCTAGGGCTGCCATAGCAAAGTACCACGGACTGGGGGGCTTAAACCACACTTCTGGAGGCCAGAAGACTGAGATCAACGTGTCAGCAGGGTTGATTTCTCCTGAGGCCTCTCTCCTTGGCTTGTAGGTGGCTGCCTTCTCCCGTTGTCTCCGCGTGGTCTTCCCTCTTTACCCACAGACTTGTTCAAATGTCCTCTTCTCAGAAGGACATCAATCATATGGGATGAAGACCCACCCTAATTTTACCTTATTTGACCTCTTTAAGGCCCCACCTCCAAATACAGTTGCCTTCTGAGATACTGGGGCTTAGAACTTGCACATATGAATTTGGGGAGGAACAATTCAGCCTATAACATCATCATTTTCCACAACTATTATGAAACCCCTATTAGCCACTTTCTCCCCCAGAGCACATAGTGACGAGGGGCTTTTTGTCCCCTAAACCTCCTGTATCAAGTGCCCGGTTGACTCACTCCTGTCAGCCCAGCAGGATGATGAAGCTCTGTATCTGCCTCTTGAAGCAAGTGCCTCATCGCTCATCTTTGTCCTCAGAAAAGCCACATGTTGATGAAAGTCTGGGAACAGTCTCTTTCTACTGCTCACCAGCCCTGTTCGCTGGCCTCACGCCCAAGGAATTTGATGTGTCACCGTATCTGTGATCAGAACTGGTGTTTCCCTTAGGCCTGGCAGGGAGCAAGCCAGCAGAGTGGCCTTCCATCAGTCAGGGCCCACACTGGTCAGGCTGGACACTCTGGGGAGGGCACCGATGTACCTGAGTCTCCTGCCAGGGGACAGAAGGGATGTTCTGTGATCACTGAGACCATGGGGCGGCCAAGCAGGGTCTGCACAGTCTACTTGAAGGTAAGGAGGCACTGGTCTGCATTCTACTGCTCAGCATCCACTCAGTGTCCGGCACTGGCACTGTGCTAGGAGCCAAGGAGAGAGATGAATGGGTCATAGTTTCATCCTCATGGAGCTTACAGTCTCCTGGGGAGGACAGCACATAATCCAGTATAGGTCTGTGGTTGAGTTACAGCCATGGGACTCAGGGAACAGAGTCAGGACAGCTGGCCCTGTTTCAGGGTTCAGAGAAGCTTCTGGTAGGAGCCGAGGCCTGAACAGAGTCTGGAGAGATTGATGGAATTATGCAGCTGATGAGGCTAGTGGAGAGAGCCAGATGGTCCAAGCAGAGGGTTCCAGTAGGCAAGGGCAAGGGGATGGAGAGATGAAGCATCAGATGTCTGGGAAGAATCTTACGCAGTCCAGTGTAACTGGAGCCTAAAATGTGAAGGAGAGAGTAGCAGGAAGTGAGATGGGAGAGATGGCCAAGGGCCAGGTTATAGAGCACTATGTGAGCCATGCTAAGTGGCTTGGACATTTCCTGTGAGCTTTTAAACTGTGTTTATGGGAGCACTTGGCGTCTTTCATGCTTTGGTATAAGAAGCAAGACTGTGCAAGCGAGATACTCATCAGAGCACCTTGGCTCTTACCTCTTTTATATGTTGGGGGTATTTGAAAAAGAAATTTTCTAAAGTTTAAAAAAATCAACAACTACTATTGTTTTAGCTATTGAAGAATCCTTGTAGAGTTCTAAGCAGGGGGTGGCGTGGTGGTAGTGGGGTGTCTGAAATGGAGGGGTGCAGGCCTGGAGGCAGGGGCACCAAGTAGCAACTTCCAACTGCTTCCCCCTCCCTTATTTTTAGTCTTCCCCTTCTCCCAGATAGATTTAAATGCACCAGTTAGGAATGTAATAATTGAAGAAAGAGAAATAGAAAGGAGCTGAGAGATTGGAGAAAGGGTTAGGAGGTGAAATTGGTGGGATGTGATACGTGATTTAACATGGAGAGTCAGGGAGAAACGAGTGTCTAGAATAAATACTGGGTTCATGGCTCAGGCGACTGGGTGTGCACTTGTGCCTTTAACTGGGAAAAAGGAATAAAGGAAGGAGCTCATCTGAGCAGACAGATGAGGAGTAGTGTGCTGGCCATGCGGCGTCTAACGTGCCAGGGGGTCATCCAAATGGAGCTGCCCAAGCATCTGATTGAGTCAGATGCTTCTTGATACAGCCCAGCCCAAATGGAGTGCCTTGCATATTGTAGATAGGTGTAGGTAGTACATTTTTTTTAATTTACAGATAAAGCCTTCAAGGTTTTCTACAATCTCTTCTTGATCTACTTTTTTATCTCATCTCCTTGTACTTTTCAAAAGTGCATGAAATCAGAATAGGCTGATCTTCCCTGTCCATAGATGCTCTGCTCAGATAGCTAGGTTTCTTCATTGTCCCCAAACGTATGTCTCCTTGCAGCCTCTGGAATAGATAGAGAGATGATGGAGAAATAGAACTGATATCTCCCACATGGAGTCCATAGAAAATGTAATAAAAAGGTATGCTACGTGGCACACTGTTCCTCTGTTTCTGCTAATGCCTTTCTCCCACTCCTTCCATCTGTCTGATGTGACTCACCCTACCAGACCCTGTTCTCTGTCCACTTTCTCCATGAATCCTTCTCCGAGGAGGGCACAAGGAGGGCAAGTAACAGGTCAGTTTGTTTACAGGAAGTGTCCATGACTTCCGTAGGGGAAAATTCATTTTTTAGAGCACCCCTTTCTCCTGGTTTCATTTTCCTGGTGACTCCCCATCTGGACATCCCAGTCCCATAGCACAGGGATCAGTTGCCCTTGTCTCTAGTGAAGGGGAGCGCTGACCCAGGAAAGGCCCTCATCACAGTACTGAGTATTCTTGGAGAGCCTGGGCACCTTTTATTCTGTGTCAGAGGCATCTAGCTCACTGAAAGTTCCTGGACCCAGCCAGCCCGTCTGTCTATCTGTATAGCTATGTCAGGGTCTATTTCTAACCTGTTTGGTGTTTCTTTGCCCTATCTCACTATTACTGGGTTTCCATTGTGTCACGTGATAAGCTTGCTTTCCCCCTGCCTTATTTTTAGCCTGCCCCTTCTCCCAGATGGATTCTAATTCCCCAGCCCTGAGCAAATGCTTAGCAACAAAGCCCAGGAGCCCAGGGCCTCTTTCCAACTCTCCAAGCAGCACCTCTTTCAATGGAGAACTACCTCTTCAGTGCTTTGTTCCATGAGGAACAAACATAGAGGGTTACTCTTAATTCTACAACACTAGCTGGTGGCTTTTCCCCACTCCCACTCTCCTGTCTTAGTTCCTCTGCTTTTTAGCGTGTCAAGATGACTCCAGCACAGAAAACTGCCTCTTCGGGGGCCAACCAAGATGTTCAGCTCATTTTTTCCATGTACTGTCTTGCATCAGATCAATAGGCAGTCTTTCCGCCCCTCCCAAATACAGAAAGATTTATATAGCCCACATGGTATACTTATAAAATACACATGAGACCTGATAAATTATATACTATTTATTATGCTACTAAAATGATACCTTTTGCTTAATTAAAGTAGCCATATGCTGCAGTGCAAATCATTCTCATTCATTAAAATCCCAAAATATGTAAAACAAAAAAAAAAAGGACAGCCAGCAGCAGTTTGGAAGAATGTGATCAGATCACACAACCTTGAGGACATAATTGCACTAAAAATAGCCTTGATGTCTCACCCAGAAAAACACATCCATCCATCCCTCCATCCATCCATCCATCCCTCTATCCATCCATCCACCCACCCATCTATCCATCCACCCATCCATTAATTTAACAAATAATAATCAAACACCTTTGCTGTGTCAGACACCTTCCAGGTGCTGGGGACAGTGTCTGGTCCCTGTCCTCAAGAAGCACACAGGTTCGTATGAGAGAAGACAAGTAAACAAACAAATATAAATGCCATGACAGTGGTAAGCCGGATGCCCTGGTAGCACATTGGAGAATGTCTTACCTAGACTTGTTGGGCCAGAAAGGATTCTCAGAAGAGGTGCTATCTGGGTACACCCTAAAGGATAATTAGGTCTGGGAAGTGTTCCAGACTATTCCCTTTTCCATTACCTTGTATACTTTCTTCTTAATGATTAACAGATCCCAAATCTGGGTTCATCTTTTTCACTCTTTTGTTTCTGTGAATATCTTCTGTCTCCCTTTTACCTCTGCAATTTGAAAGTGAACTCCAAGAGGGAACCCAACTTGTTCATCCTGTCCAGTGATCTTACTCTGGCACATATCATTGTGATTAGCATACAAGAGGGGCTCAAAAATGTTTACTGAATGAATAAATGAATAGCATGTGCAAAGGCCCTGAGCTGAGAGAGCACAGGATATATTATGGGAGGGTTAAAGACCACTGTGCCAAAAAGCACATTTGCATCCTGGAACAACAGCAGCTATGTTTCTCTGTGACCTCAAGGTTAATGGCCAGTGACTCCCTGGTACCATCTGCAGTGAACTGTGAAAGAGCAAACTCGGCCTTGACCACCTGACAGCCTCACTGTCACTCAGAGTGACTATGGGGGCCCCAGACACACTCTCGCTGTTAAGAAGCCCTGTCCAAGGTGAGAACCATTCTGAGGCCAGAGTCAGAAAACCCTGGGTTCAAATCCGACCTATCCCATCTTGGGCAACGTACTGAAACTCTGTGGACCCTTTCTCCATCTTTAAAATGGAGATTAAAATATCCATTTCATGAAACTTTTAGAGATTAAATTAGTCAATGTACGTGAAGTGCTTGGCATACAGCAAACATTTCAATAAGTGTAATTATTATTATTGGATGATACCAAAGACGCTTCCAGTTCTAAGAGTCTCCCTCTCCTTCCCACAAACTCTCACAGATGAGTAGTGTTATCTCCATCAGTTCATCTAATCCTCACAACTACTCTTTTTTTTTTTTTTTTTTTTTTTTTGCGGTATGCGGGCAAAAGGTCCACATAACGGGAGAGGTCGCTGTTGTGGCCTCTCCCGTTGCGGACCACAGGCTCCGGACGCTCAGGCTCAGCGGCCATGGCTCACGGGCCCAGCCGCTCTGCGGCATGTGGGATCCTCCCGGACGGGGGCACAAACCCGTGTCCCCTGCATCGTCAGGCGGACTCTCAACTACTGCGCCACCAGGGAAGCCCACAACCACTCTTGAGAGAAATGTTCTTACCATTACCTGCACTTAACTGATGGTGCACTGGGTCTTAGAGAACTGAGGAATTTTTCCAAAGCCACAGCATTGGCAGAGTTGGAATTCAAACCCAAGTCCATCTGACTCCAGGACCCTCACTCTTAATCACTGTGTTGTACTAACTCCCCAAGGGTCCTGTGGTGGCTGCCCTCTTCCCTCAGCTTTGGTGTGTTCCCCCTAGAGGCATGGGGCAAAAGGAGAGATGTGGAGGACCGGGGGAACTTACTCCAGGAGCCGAAGTGCAATGGCAGGGGAAAGAGGGTTGGAGGACTGGTGTGCGGGGCAGTGTAGGCAAGATCACTGTGTGTGCCTTCATCTGCTTCTGCTCAGACTGTCTGCGTCCCTAACATTTTCCACAGGTCTGAGGAAGAGGTCAAAGCCCTGTCCACACATGGCCCAATTGGCCCCCTGAATTGAGGCCTTTCTGTCAAGCTGGATGTGAATAAGGGGAGGGAGAGAAGAGTGCTTCTTGCCTGTTTATCCTAAACCTCACTTACATGTGCGTATAAGATCATGAAGTGTGTATGAAATCCATGAAATGGATTGTGGCAGATTACATTTCCCAAAGGTGGCCATGACAATCTTATCCATCTTGTATGTTCTTTCAGAACCTTGCCACATACATCCCCGTCAAGAAGTGGAGTCTGGGGCTTCCCTGGTGGTGCAGTGGTTAAGAATCCACCTGCCAATGCAGGGGACAGGGGTTTGAGCCCTGGTTTGGGAAGATCCCACATGCTGCAGAGCAACTGAGCCCGTGCACCACAACTACTGAGCCTGTGAGCCACAACTATTGAGCCCGTGTGCCACACTACTGAAACCCACATACCTAGAGCTTCAAGAGAAGCCACCGCAATAAGAAGCCCATGCACCGCAATGAAGAGTAGTCCCCGCTCACCACAACTTGAGAAAGCCTGCGCGCAGCAACGAAGACCCAAAAATAAATAAATAAATTTATTTTAAAAAAAAGAAGTGGAGTATGTGCCTCCTCCTTTTGGACTTGGATGAACCATTGGTTTAACCAGGTAGAATAGTTCCAGAGTTTATGTTTTTGTTTTGGAGTTTTTTTGCATTTTATTATTATTTTTTATTGAAGGATAGTTGATTTCCAACATTATATTAGTTTCAAGTATACAGCATAGTGATTCAGTATTTTTGCAGATCGTACTCCATCACAAATTATTACAAGCTAACGGATAAAATTCCTTGTGCTCTACAACATATCCTTGTTGCTTATCTATTTTATACATAGTAGTTTGTATCTGTTAATCCCATGCCCCTTCACCTTTCCCTCTCCCCTTTGGGAACCACAAGTTTGTAATTCTACACCAGAGCTCATGTTTTCATGGGACCTCTATATATGAGACTATTTGTAAGCCTTTTTGACAAAGCAGAGAGCCCTTTTGGATAAGGAAGAAAAAATAAGGCTGGAAGCACTGGTCAGGGTCAGACTAGGTGGGCCGTGAATGCCATCATTTAGTCATTTACTTCTCACTTGGGCACATACATCCAAGCACTACTATTGACATAACGGGGTTTTTTAAATCAAATTTACAACTATGCCCCCCCTTTTTTAAACTTAGCCTTGTTCTAAGAAATAATAATATAATAATCACAGTTTTATGTCCTATTTGTATTTATCCAATATGCATAAAATATATATATAACTACTTTTAAAAAAAATTTGTTAATGAACCCCCAATGTCATTTCCTGTACCACCTGGGCATCTTTACTGTATTTCAGAATCAGTGTCCCAGGCAATGGAGAGCCATCATACATTTTGAACAAAGACAAGATCAAAGGGAACTTTTAGGAAAACTGACCTCTTACCTTGGTAAATATTGGCAAACACATCCCAAAGATTTATAGGTGAAAGGCTTTGTGGGAGGTGCGGGTAAATCAGCCCTGGTCTGCATTCCTGGGGTACATGTAGACCCGGGAGCATGGGATTGTGAGCTGGCACGAGAGGCACGGCAAAATGTGGTGCTCCTTTTTGGAGTGGAAATTTAACTCATTGATAAGTAATTTAAAATAGTGTGGTTATAGTGTGAACGTGTTACATTTATTTAGCAAAAACCACAGGAATGTTTAATAAAAAACAAACAAAGTCCAAGAAATCTCACCCTGGCTGTGAGCAGCTATAGGCCAGGCCCAGAGCAGAGGGGTTCGCGGTCCCCTTCCTTTAGCCTGTGGTTCTCAACCCTGGCCGTACATCAGGGTCATCTGAGGAATTTTCAAGGGTCGCCAAGTCTCAGGCGCTACCTTTGGCTGTTTAAATTCAAACTCTGATGATGGGGCCCGGGAAGCAGTGTCTTTTAAAGGCTCTAATGGGCTGTCGGGATTGAGAACCACAGTATGTGAGGTATTTTGGTGGAAAAGTGCAGGGAACCCTGAAAGAAAGCATGAAAGGATTGAAGATAGGAGGCTTGGATAGGAGGCTAGTCCATCGTCTAAGGAAGAGTCCACACATTTTATTATATTAATATGTGACCGGGTCTCTGCTAAGCTCTGCCCAGCATGCCTACAACAGATCATGCACAAACCATGGCAAGTGCACACGGACTGTTAAGTGCATACACACAAGCAACACAAACAACGCACATACACCAGGCCTTATCCATCAAGCCCAAGGAGCCTGCGTACAACCCTGAGTCGATTCATGATAATGCCACCGTAGGACAAAGCCCTAAGGCCGAAGACGGGTAGTCTAATTCCATTTGGGCTTGGATAAGCTTAGGTCTATTTCTGACAAACAAGACCTACCAAGTCTGGGGTTCTAATTCTATTCACCCATAATCAAGGAGTCACAGAGAGAGCAAATATATACTTTCATAGAGTCATCCACATTCACACCCACGGACACATACTCACGACGACACATGCACCTGTCAGGTCAGACTGAACAATCCTCCACTCAGATACCCTCAGCTGCCCTGAAGGACCCATGAGGTTCCTGCTCTTCCTTACTCTGGTCTCACTTCCCAGGAGCCCAAAGGCCAGGGCCCCTTCCAACGCCCAGCTGGGAGCAGGCCCTCTGTCCTAGATTAGAGGGGCACGTGTCAGGGAACACAAAGAAACTGCAGTCCAGCTCCCAGAGCAGTTCTTTCCTTGCTTCCCAGCCATTCTTCTTGCTCCCTGGGCCCCCAAACAAGAGGCCACTCAGAAATCACAGCCCGGGAACAAGATAGCATTGTTCCCTGGGCCTGGGCTTTCCTGAGGCTTGGGTGAGAGAGAGAGAGGTGAGACAGCTCTCTAGACCACAAGGTCTGGAGAGAAGCTGGCACCTGGGGAAGAAGAATCTCCCAAGCAACTGGCCTAGCTAGAGTGTTCCAACTGATGTGAGACTTGCCCTGCTGCCCTCCATCCCCGGAGAGCACTTTCTCTGGAGCCCTCACTTCACAAAACCCTCTTTCCATGTGAAACTAACCCTAACCTATCCTACAGCAAGCAGGATGCTAACCTACAGAAGCAGAGAAAGGGCGTTGGGATAGAAGGCATGGACCCCCCACCCTGAGGTACCAGCCTCACCTCCCCAAAGGTCACTGCCCAGAAGGAAAACCCCAGCCTGCCTGGCCCCGAGGACCAAGAGTTAGCATGAAATTCAGCCAGGACTCCTCGCCCTCAGCTCCAGGGTCCCGCTCTGAGAGGTGACAGTGTATGGGAGTCAGGACTTGCCGTGACGATCGGTAGCTATGAGGAGGCCTCGCCCTGCTCCCCTGCCCACATCTTCCACGAAACATCAACGAAAATCCAAGGCTCTTCCTTCCGACTTAAGCATGGCCGTAGATGTCCTCCAGGCAAAAATCTCCTCATCCTCGCTTTAGTGGACCTTTTTTTTGGCTGCTCAGCAGCTCTTAGTTTTTTCTAGAACCACTCTTCAATCACCTCCATACAGTTAGGGAATTTTTGGCTGCAAGTTACCAAAACCAAGAAACAAAAAACTAAATTTGAACTGGTCTGAAGAACAAGGAATGCTATTGACTCAAAGGGCCAAGGAAGGGCAAGCGTCTGGGTTGGATCCGTCCAGAGACTCTAGCTCCCTGTTTCTGCCATGTCCTCAGATGTGCCCCCTTCTAGGATTGGCTGACTCCCCTCATGGTTGCAAAATGGCTTTGACAGCCTCACTCCTCACAAACATATAACCAATACCCAGAAGAGAAAGAGTTTCTTCAGGTGGCACTTGGTTAAGAGCAAGGATACTTCTCTTCCTGCGAACAGCATTTGGGAACTGCTGGTGGCTGACATCTTCTTATAAGATTGAACCTCTCTGGCTAATGATGGATTAAGATGTGGATACCTGGCCCAACATGGGATAATCACAGAACTTCACCTCCCTGGCCAAAGTGATTGGTCTGTGGGTGGGCGTATAATCCAAGCTAGGCTTGTCATGATGTTCCTGAGGGATTGTCTAACTGTAGAGTAGGTGAAGAGCTGCCTCTCTGTCTGGTTATGATACTGTATGGATCCTAACTGGGGCCTGTCAGCCACTGGTCACCTCCTCATGGAGATGTCATTTCAGAGAAGGTGCCATAATTAGGGAAACTAGTCAAGAGGTTAGTGATGGAATGTGAGTTCCTGGGTCCAGCGGTGCCTCGGGCCAGTTTCCCTTCTCCTCTCCCAGTATTTTTTTGTGTGTCAGACAGTAACCCTTGCTGAATACTTTTCCTCACATGCCCATTGGATGTGGGGTGAGCTATGCAGTGTCCATTCTAGCAACTGGTTGAACCCAGGATCAGCACATTATCTGTGTGCAGATATTTTTCTCTGAACAATGAAAAGAAGGTTTCTGAGTCGACAGCTCTGCTGTACTCTTGGGGCATCTCATTCACTGGCCTCCAAAGATAACCAACCTGGTCATGTCTTTGCCAAGTACAAACTCAGAGGGGTCATTTATCTACTACCTAGAAACCCTCTGGGGTCCAGCACATCTGAATTGGTGATATGCCAATAAGCATGAAAAGGAGAGCATCACTGCAATACAGGAGGCTTGGGCGGCAGCCACACTGCTCAGAACACATGTCATCCCACCTTCTGGGATGGGCAGGGTTTACCCCACAGCTTGGGGCCTCCTCTGGATTGAAAACAGGAGAGGGCATAGGGTCCCCGTCAGCAGAGGACAACAAAGTGTAAACACAGCAGAAGCAAGGTTTACAACAGCCCCACGTTTCCCCCCGCGTTGTTTTTATTCATTTACTCAACAAATACTTTAGAGGCACCTACTATGTGTCCCTAATAGTATTTTACCCTCACTTTCATATTTCTCTGTGCCGTCATTTCCCCCTCCTTCTTATTTATTTTCCACTTTCTCTGTAGCTCCACGTAATCTGTGGCTCTTTATCTGCAGTGTCTTTGCCTCTCTATTCCTTCCTTCTGTTGACAAATTTCCCCATGTACTCTATGTTGTGCCTTCCCGATTTACTTTATAAAATACCTCTGACCAAGAGCCCTAAAACTTACTCCTACACATGGAGAAAACAAACAAAACAGAAAGATGAAGAAACATGGTATTATTCCTGGAAGCGGGCTTCCTGTGAGCTGGAAAATTCTGTAACGAGACCTGTGGATAGAAGGTTGCCTCTAAAGTGATAAGATCAGCTGCTGAAGTCCCAAGTTCAACCAGCTAGGAGAAGAGGAGGGTCTTGCAGAGAAGGTCTGTTACCAGGACCAGCCACCACCACATGAGGATGTAGAAGATGGCAAGGCAGGGGGTCAGAGATGAATTGCACTGAATCACGAACCAACAGCAGATTGAGCCACGGTAATTTGCTAAAGCTTGAACGAAACTGGACCGGTGCGGGTATGCCTTTTTGTTTGTTTTTAAGAACAAAATCAGAGAGGTTTTTCATTCATTTGGTTTTTGCCTCTTGCAAGGAACATCTTCATGAACCACTTTGAACTAAGAAGGAATCTCTGTATCTTCTGAAACTCTACTGAACCACTCCAAGTTCAACAGCGATGTCCTAATTGCCAAGTCCAAGAGCTTCTTTCTATTCTTCTTCCTGCTTAGCCCCTTCCTCCCACCCCCCCTCCCTTTCTTTCTTCCTCTCTACCTCCTTTAAAAAAATATTTTAAACCTTTCTTTCTGCATTCCCATCTCCTTGAAATGTTCTTTCCCCTTGGCTTCTGAAAGAACGATCTCTTCTGTCTCTCCAGGTTCTCTCATTTCTGTTTCACTTTGATCTCCTTGCTGGCTTCTTTTCAACCGCCTTTGTCCCTTAAATATTTCTGCCCCTGTGCTTCTTCCTTTCTTGCATTTTCTTCCCACACAAGCTCTCCCATGCATTCTCATCCACGCCCTTGGTTTTGATTACCACCTAAGGAGGTGATTCCTCAAACGATACTTCCAGCCCAGCCTTTCTCCCAAATTAAAGACCCACATTCTGACTGCCTAAAAGACATCCTCACAGATGTTTTATGCTTAAGTTGTT
This sequence comes from Aethalodelphis obliquidens, assembly GCF_003676395.1. Taxonomy (NCBI): domain Eukaryota; kingdom Metazoa; phylum Chordata; class Mammalia; order Artiodactyla; family Delphinidae; genus Aethalodelphis; species Aethalodelphis obliquidens. The sequence continues at coordinate 11,113,932 of NW_020837990.1, read as the reverse complement.
CAAAACACAACTCACTGTCTTTCTTCCCTAAACCCTCTTCTCCTCCAGCCTTCTCCAACACAGTGCAAGACTTCTCTTTTAGCTGGTCATCCAGGTCTGAAAACCGGAACTCATCCTGAAGCCGTCCCATTCACCTCCTCCCCCACTCGCTACGCCTATCATTTCTAAACCCTAAATGTGTCTCACATGTATGCCCTTTTGCTCAACCCAATATCACTGCCTTTATTCAGACCCAAGCCATTGCTCTACTCCATTAATTACAACAATAGCCTCCTAATTTTCCTTCTTGGAGTCTTGTCTCCACTCTGTTCTTTAAACAGGACAGGGTTGTCTTGCTAAAATGTAGATCTGATTATGTCACTATTAAGATCCTTTAATAGTTCCCCTCCTCCTCAGAATAAGGTTCAGTCTAAAGACTCCTTAGGACTGAGTCCTCACCCCTCATGTTCTATCCCCTGCCTCATCACTCTCCTCTACGCTCCTGGACGTTAGCAATTCCTTGGATGCCCCTCCTCTCAGCTCTCCATGCCTCTCTCCATGGTCTTTCCTTTTCCTGACATTTCTCCATCCACCAACAATTGCTCTCAGGTCCTATCTATCTACCTACTCACTGGAGTCCTTATGTGCCTTCACCCTTGGGAAATGTAATATTTGTTGAGTGAATGAATAAATGTTTCAAGAATCTTACCTCTTTAAAATTTGGCTCTATCATCACTGTCCCTAGGAAGATCTCCCATCTTACCCTGGTAGACTTAGTGCTCCCACCTTTTGCTTCCATAGTAACATCTGTGTTCCTTCTGGTAGGTTGTTTCAAACTCACTTTAACTTACTTTATTTATCTCTCTTTCTCTACCATGGACTGTGAGTTCCTTGAGGACTGGGATGGTGACTTGGTTTTCTGTGCAACCCCAAAGTCAGGCATAGGATAAGTCTTAAACAAATGTTTGTTGAAATAAAATGGGATGAACCAAATCAGTGCATCAAAACATTCTACAACAGAATTTTCCCCAGACTATTTCATTCAGCTCAAATGCATGGTTGTGGAGTCAAAGTATGTGTAAATTGCAGATGCAAGAGCATCTGACTTCCACGGGGGAGGACTGAGTTGGCTGTTCCCTCAGAGAAAGCAAAGAACAAAAGGGCTTTGTTGTTCTTAATAATGTGTCACAGCAATCAGAGCTTAACAGCAGTAGTTAGAGTGGGTCTTATGTTCTGTGCACAAACCTGGAAAAATAAGGAAACACAACAGCAGATACCAATGTAGCTCCTCTGCTTCCCATTTAACAATGACAGCAAGCAGCCCACTGATGCTAATTGCATGGGGGTTAGGGGGCCTTCCTAGTACCAGGGAAAGGTGAAATAGTGCCATAAGAAAAGCCTGAACTACAAACGTATGTGTCAATATTTATACCTTTTCCACGACAGGTAACAGGCACATGAAGAGAGAGCAGAAACAGCTCTGTGCCAACCAAGAAAGATCTCAACCCAGGGTAAGCCAAGAACAGCCTTTTATCAGGAAAATCCTGTGCTTTGCTTATGCTCAAAAATATCGGACTTGTAAATGCTTATTCTATTAATATTAAGGGCCATGAATTCTCACTGGATGATCTGGCGATGGGAGACCCAACTCCTACTCAGGAAAGCTATGTACCGAAGAAGAAGCAGGAGAAAAGGGCAAGTGCTGGCTGTCTTGCTTGTTTGCTTTTTAACCTCCCTGGGTTGAAGTTACCAAGAAGGCATATACCAGCTCTGATCAGAACAATTCTGCTGCTGCCAAGCCCATCAACCTATACTTGCCATCTCTCAGCAAGAAATACCAATGTCAAATAGATGACCTGGGTCCTGGAACCAGCAACATCTGGGAGGGAGTGGTGACAACAGGGAGATGGGAGGAAAAGACTGGAATGAGACCTTTAGAGAACCTGCTGGCCTCAAGAAAATGGCAGCTGGGAAGCGGTTAAATTCCGAATGTGGTGCATGAGACTTGTACTTTCTAGAACCCTTTCGGAGTCAAGCACTGGAGATATTTTCATCGAGCAGTGAGAGTCTTTTGAAGTTGGAACATTTAAGCCCCTAAGCAGCAGTTCTTTGCTCCTCTCATTTATTACGTACACTTCCTTTGGACCACTATCCACAGAATGGGTAATATAATATTTATCCACTGGGACAATAATTAGCTTGTTTTCCTCTATAAAGCTTGGCCGTAATGTTCTTACTCTTTTCCTTAGAGTCCACTCATACAACAGACAGATGGGCCGTGTGAGGACTGAGAGCTCCTGGGATGGCTGGAGCTGAGTGCGTGGGGATCAAAGCAGGGAGGGCCAGAGGAGAGCTACATGGCCCTTGGCAAAGGCCTCTGCTGCAATGTGGCATGTCAAGATTCCTGCCAATAGGTCAACTCTGCTCATAAGATACACCGCCATCGATGCACAACTCAACAAATCAGAAATCTCAAATCACCATTTTCCCATAGAATTTATTGAAAAGATATAAATCAACAAATCAGAAAGCTGTTAGCGGGGAACATTCAGGAAAGCACATTCCAGGATGTAATCAGTGATTCACCTTTGCCTCCTTGTAGAATCTGAGGGTATCTAAATATTTATGATCAAAGATATAGTAAATACCATAGATAGCTTTGGTTTTAGTATTTTATTATAATTCAATTGTTCATAAACTTGTCTGTGTGGTCTAATGGTACTTGCAAGCTAGTCTGAATAAATCAGACTATCTTAACTAGAAAAATACTATTTGATCCTACTCCCTGCCCCATTGTCACCCTCACTCCCAACCAGCCACCCTCTATCCCCACCCCCACCCACACTCAGCCCCTTGCATCTTGCCAGGAACTGACCCTTCCTCCACACACAGGTTACCATAGGTAATATCCAGTTAGTGCAATAGTACCACCCTCTGAGGCAGTTGATTTGACCATGGCAGGCACCCAGGGCCAGTGTCCCATCAGAGCCCTTTCTCAGGTTTCCTTTTCTAAAAACAGCTTCATTGAGGTATAATTGATAAATAAAAAACGGTGCATACTTATTGCATACAATTTGATGCATCGACCTGGGAAAACCATCACCACAGTCGAGGTAATAAATATATCCATCACCTCCAAAAGTTACCTCATGTCCCTTTAGGGTTCTGTTTTGGTTTGGTTTTGTAGTAGGAGCCCTTAACATGAGATCTACCCTCTGAACAATTTTTTTTTAAGTGTACAATATAGTATTAACTAAAGGCACTGTTTTATAAAGCAGATCTCTAGAACCCACTTGTCTTCCATAACTGAACCTGTATACCCATGAACAACTTCCCATTTCCCCAGACCCTTGCCCCTGGCAACAAACATTCTAATCTCTGCTTCTATGAGTTTGTTTTAGATACCTCATAGAAATGGAATCATGCCATATTTGTCCTTACAAATGTGGTTGGCTTATTTCACTTAGCATAATGTGCTCCATGTCCATCCACGTTGTTGCATATGACAGGATTTCCTTATTTTTAAGACTGAATAATAGTCCAGGCATGTATATACCACATTTTTTCTCCATTCATTCATCAATGGACTTTTTGGTTGTTTCTTGCCTTGGCTATTGTGAATAATCTGATAAGGGATTAATATTCAAAGAACTCCTACTACTCAATAACAAAACACCTATTAAGGTGGGAGGGAGACTCAAGACAGAGATATGGAGATATATGTATATGTATAGCTGATTCACTTTGTTATAAAGCAGAAACTAACACACCATTGTAAAGCAATTATACTCCAACAAAGACGTTAAAAAAAAAAAAAAAGACAAACAAACCCAAAGCACAAATACCAAAAAAAAAAATGGATCTTGAATAGACATTTCTCCAAAGAAGACATACAGATGGCCAACAGGTACATGAAAAGATGCTCAACATCACTAAGCAACAGGGAAATGCAAATCAAAACTATAATGAGACACCACTTCACACCCATTAGGATGGCTATTATTTTTTTAAAATGTTGGCAAGAATGTGGAGAAATTGGAACCCTTGTGCACTGTTGGTAGGAATGTAAACTGTATGGTGGCTCCTCAAAAGCTTAAAAATAGAACTACCATATAATACAGTAATCCCACTTCTGGGTTTACATCCAACAGAACTGAAATTTGTATCTCAAAAGAGATATCTACACTCCCTTGTTCACTGCAACATTATTCACAATAGCCTTCCTCCGATTTCTATAACAGAAACTGAGGAAGAAAAGGCAATCTTTCTCCCAGTGCGAAGCCAAGAAAACATGAACCCTGAAAGGGGCAGAGTTTGAAAATAAAAAAGATTGTATCAGAAGATACAAAGAAGAAAGATTCTTATCTTCACCTAAGGTAAACTGGTTTTCATTTCTTGAAGTGAGAATGGGACTCATGGTATTTCAATGCCTGGTGGCACATTTATGCCAAATATATGAGATTTTTGAGCCCAGGCTTTTATTAGCAGTGACCCCAAGCTCATTCAAGCACCCAGCACTGTATTAAATGTTCATTAAAGGTATATCAGCACACACGGCACTCTCCCTGGATGTGGTGACCTGCCAACCATTCTGTCCCAACGGATCTGTCTCTTGACCAGGGCAGATCTATCAATAGCAGTGATCAATATGATGCCTATGGTCAGGAGAGCTGACCAGCATTGTGTAATGGGCGTGTGCCCTTATGACTCTTGGTTTGGCTGACTTCCACTGCACGCCAGTGGGAAGACAGAGCTCCCTACAAAGGAGGCTAAGGAAAGTCATAGGGGCCTGGTGTCTGTTCCTTTTCATGGAAGCAGGTGTGCACAACCATGACAAGGACACCAGAGACATGAGCTGTGACAAAGATACCAGGGAAACACTGGGTTTTCCAGTACTTTCAAAGTCGCTACTTGTTGTAGATTGACTGCAAAAGTGACTTCCTAGTTTATGCCTTTGCTACATGACTATTTAGCTCCTCCCGTGAAAAACTGAAGGGTATTTCCCCACCCTTGAGTCTGGGTGACCTGACTTGTTTTGGCCCATAGAATATGGCAGAAATGATAGTATGTCAGTTCTGAGCCTAGGCATCAAAAGGCCTTCATGCTTCCACTTGCTTTCTTGGAACTTTGCCACCACATATGAATATAACTAGGCTGGCTTCTGGAAGATGAGAGAACATGTGAACCAACCACTTGCCCCAACCAAGGCCATCCCAGATCAACCAATAACCAGCAAACCCCCAAACGTGCCAGAGACCGGTTAAAAATCACCAGAGCTGGTGAACTGATCCACAGATGACGCCCAGCACATTAATAAGCCCAGCCGAGACCAGAAGAACCACTCAGCGGGCACTCAGGAGCCAGAATAAATACTACTGGTTTAAGCAACTGAGCTGTGGGGTGGGCTGTAATGCAGAAATACCTAGCTGAGACACTGCTTTTAAAAATGTTGGGGCTTCCCTGGTGGCGCACTGGTTGAGAGTCTGCCTGCCGATGCAGGGGACATGGGTTCGTGCCCCGGTCCGGGAAGATCCCACATGCCGCAGAGCGGCTGGGCCCGTGAGCCATGGCCGCTGAACCTGCGCGTCCGGAGCCTGTGCTCCGCAACGAGAGAGGCCACAACAGTGAGAGGCCCGCATACCGCAAAAAAAAAAAAAAAAGTTGAAGTCACAACATCGCTAATTATTAGAGAAATGCAGATCAAAGCTACAATGTGATATCACCTCACACCAGTCAGAATGGCCATCGTTAAAAAGTCTACAAATTACAAATGCTGGAGAGGATGTGGAAAAAAGGGAACCCTCTTATACTGTTGGTGGGAATGTAAATTTGTGCAGCCACTATGGAGGACAGTATGGAGGTTCCTTTAAAAACTAAAGATAGAACTACCATATGACCCAGCAATCCCACTCCCGGGCATGTATCCATAGAAAACTCTAATGAAATGATGCCATTTGTGGCAACATGGATGGACCTAGAGACTATCATCCTAAGTGAAGTAAGTCAGACAGAGAAAGACAAATAGCATATCATATCATTTATATGTGGAATCTAAAATATGATACAAAGAAACTTATTTACAAACAGAAACAGACTCACAGACATGGAAAGCAAATTTATGATTACCAAAGGGGAAAGGGGGTGGAGGAGGGGTAAATTAGGAGTTTGGGATTAGCAGATACAAAATACTATACATAAAATAGATAAATGACAAGGTCCTACTTGTTATATATATATATTCAATATCCTGTAATAAACCATAATGAAAAGAATATGAAAATAATATATATATATCTGAATCACTTTGCTGTATACCAGAAACTAACACAATTGTAAATCAACTATACGTCAATTAAAAAAAATGTCAGCGTCAGATAAAGGGCTCTATGAAGACACTTGCCGCACCTTCCTTAAATCACATCATAGCACACCTTAAAGGGGAAGCACTTCCACTCTGCACCACATCGATCCAGTTAGAAGCGTCAACTGCTCTCACAGGAAAAGTAAAGCTGTATCTCCATTGCCCAGTGATCTTCATGTTTGCCTATCGCTTGTCCTACACATTTCTCTGGGGAACAGGAGATGGCAGTTCTGCAGTGTCCCTCACATCTGTTCACCCCAGGAACCTAGTCGGTTCTCACTAACATACTGAGGAGTGGAATGTGCAGCCATGCTCGTTCCTTCCTCGGGATGCTCCTCTGAGCTGCCTCATTTTATATGTCCTCAGTCTTTTTCTCCATCACAGTATGTATCCCACCACATTAGAATGGTGCTTTCACTTCTCAGATTTTCTCACTAGCCTGGAGGCTTCAGGAGGACAGAGACCACGTCTGCTTGGCCTATCACTGAATCCTCAGTCTGTAGCACAGTGGTAGCATAGTAGGTGCTCAGCAAACATCTGCTGAGTGAAGGAATGAACACATGGCTGCAGGCCACTTCTCCTTTCGCCTCCATTGTGCCTCTCGACCTGCTCTCCCTTTAATTCTTGCTATCACTTCATACCTTGAGTCCTGCTTTCCATCTAGACCCTTAAATGTAGGGGTCATATTCTGTCTTCTCTCTGGAGGAAGACAAAGAAATATGCATTATATTAGAGAATAACTTCTGTCAAAATTTGCTAACATAAAATAGCAAAATTTTGGTATTTACAAGAGTAGGCTCCAATCACTGGATAAATAAGATGACATTGAACATTTCTCAACAGCGACTGACACATGATGTGTTCTCAATTCATACTAGGTAGCAGCAATCTGGAGTCAAACAAATGAGCATAACCTACCTACTATGTGCTCAGTGCTGTAGTGGGTACTGTGGAGCAGGTAAAAAAAGAAAGGCAAACAGGCAAAGTCAATGTCAAGCCATGAACCACGGGCGAGATCTCCACCTTATTCACTATTATTTTTAATTAGAGTATAGTTGCTTTACAATGTTGTTAGTTTCTACTGTACAGCAAAGTGAATCAGCTATACGTATACATACATCCCCTCCTTTTTGGATTTCCTTCCCATTTAGGTCACTGCAGAGCACTGAGTAGGGTTCCCTGTGCTATATAGTAGGTTCTCATTAGTTATCTATTTTATACATAGTAGTGTATATATGTCAATCCCCATCTCCCAATTCATCCCACCCACCCCCCTCCCCCCTTGGTATCCATACATTTGTTCTCAGATTCCTTATATATGCGTTAGTATATGATATTTGTTTTTCTCTTTCTGGTTCACTCTGCATGACAGTCTCTAGGTCATTTGTAGAGACGTGGACGCACCATATTCACTATTCGTTAATAGTGATCGGACAAGCTATCATGTGAACCATTCTGTCCCAAACACAGTCTGACGACTTCAAAATTCCTCTCATCTGCATTATGAAATACTTCGACGCCTTCTCACAACATTCTCTGATTTTATAAGCCTTCATCTCTGTGAAATAGGGATGAAGTTTCCAGCTGCCTTAGGTATCTGAAAAGGCAAAATTCAAATTCCCTGACTTAACAAGAAGTGGACTTTATTTCATGCAAAAACACAAAGGCTGTTCCTGCACAGTCATGGTGTAGTATCCCTAAGGGGGTTTCTAAGTGTGTTTATTCACTTTTACTTGCTTATCTCTGGTTCAGTTTTCATGGGTTTTATTTACTTTTTTGCAAGGTCCAAAATCTGTATGTGATACACCTTAATGAAAAATAGCAAACCACTTAGAAGGTTTATAAGCTGTTCAAGTAATGGGAATTAGAAGTCATTATCTTTTGTGAAGGCAGCAAAAGGTTGCCTGAATGGAGTTGATTTGGGCGATACGTATTTTAATAGAACAAATTACTAATGAAGTGCTAAATTACTGGAAACATCCCTGTTACTTATTAAACATTTTGGTTAATCAGGATGGGAAAGATGAAGAGTTGGAGTACATTTTAATACCTCTTTTGAGGCCAGGTCAGAAGCAAACATGTGTGGATCTGAAGCCCAGCCCAAGGTCATCTTCTCAGACACAGGCTACCAAGGACCGTTAAGAAGCCCTCCAGGCAGAGCTGCCCTCTTTCCAAGCTCTAAATACACCTTGACTGCATGAGCAGATACTTTCTTCTGTCCAAAATGAGGGACACTGACCAATCATCCCAAGTCAGTACCAGCTTGTTTTTAATAAACAGAAATGCAACTGGAAATAAAGGAAAATGGACCCAGGGAAAAATCGAGAGAAAGTCCTTGGGAGATGTTTAATATTGTCTATTTTGAAAACACCTGCTTTTTAGAGTGTAACATAGCTGAGAGGCAAGGGTGTGATAGCCTCCCCTATTCTCAACCTCCCTCCCCGTCTTCTCTACTTTGTAACCTGATTCTGGTAACTGGCTTCCTGTCCTGTTACCTGTGCCCAAGTCCTCTTGGTGATCAGTCTAAGCTTCTCATTTCTAAGACCAGGACTCTAACTTTATCTGGCAGCTAAAATAGGAACTTGTGATGGATAATCTTATGGGCCACGGGATGACCAGATATCTGGGTGTGTCTCTGAGGGTGTTTCTGGAAGAGATCAGCATTTGAATTGGTGAACTGAGTAGAGCATATATTCCTCCCCAATGTGGGTGGGCACCATTCAATCCACTGAGGGCCTGAAAAGAACAAAAAGGCAGAGGAAAGTTGAATTCACTCTCTGCCTGACAACTTGATCTGGACAGCAATCTTCTGCCTTTGGTGATCTGGTTCTCAGGCCTTCAGACTCGGACTGAAATCTGTACCATTCAGCTCTCTGGCTCTCAGGCCTTCGAACTATACCTCCTGCTTTCCTGGAACTCCAGCTTACAGATGGCAGAGGGTGGGACTTGTCAGCTTCCATAACTGAGAGAGGCAACATCTTATAATAAACCTCTTTCTAGACAGAGATAGAGATACAGATAGACAGACAGATAGATAGAGCTAAACCTAGGTATCAATCATCATATAGGTTCAGTTTCTCTGGAAAGCCCTAACACAGAGTCCTTCTGATAAGTTTATCTGATGCCACCTCACTGAGTCCCTGTCCTCCTGGATTTCTGAATGTTGTCTGCTCCTGGCTTCTCTGCAGTGGTGCTATGCTTCCTGGTTAAGGCTTACCTATTGCTTCCTGTGCCTTCCCCCAACTTTGACAACCCAGAGCACTGGTCACTCTTGTCTCTGCAGATCCCCTCCAGATGCCAGTTCTGTCTGCCGAATTATATCCCCTTTGATATCACTGGATGGGTCTGTCCAGTGCCCTATACCCACCCACTGTCATCCCAGCCCAGTGGGGAGTTGAATTTCAGTCAGCCATTTTGTGGTAAATGGGACACAAGTCCAGAGTCAGAGGATCATAGTTCCAGCCCAGAAATCACCACTGACTGGCTGTGTGATTGGGAAAATCCAAAATCCACTTCACCTTTCTGAACCTCATTTTTCTTATTCATTTTCTAATTGTATTTATAGAGGATCTACCAGGTATCAGAAATGCAAAAGATAAAAGGGGCAAGGTCCTCACCCTCAAGGAGCTCATTCTAGCTGGGGAAACAGTCTTATAAATAAACAATTACAAAATTGCTGGGTAAATGCTAAGAAAGACATAGTCAAAATGTTATAAAAATATGGAGAACAAAGCAATTAACTGTGTCTGAGCGAGATCAAGGCAGAGTGTACAGAGGAAGAGATGTTTGAGCAATCTTCAAGATGAGCTGTACTTACCAAGGAGTCAATAGCCTCCAGGGCAGAAAAAAAGAACATATGCAAAGGTGCAGGGATGAGAATTGCATGAGAGATGCCAGAAACTGATCATGACTTGGAATGACTGTAAGAGGGTACAAGTGGCCAGCAATGAGGTTGGAAAGTACAGAGGAGCTAAATAATGATGGGCCTTTTATGTCTGGCTAAGGAGGTTGCATTTTATCCTACAGACAATGGAGAACCATCAAGGACTTTTAAACAGGAGAGTTGCCAGATCAGATCAGTGTATGTAAGACAACTCTGACCTGCATATGGAGGATGGGTTGGAGAGGCAGGAAGTGGAAGCAGGGAGATCAACGGGAAGGTGTTGCAATAGGACAGGGAAGGTATAGAAAGCACGTTAGGGCAGGAGCCAAAAGATTCATAGAATGAAGAATTGGAAGAACTTGGTGATTAATTAGGTGTGGAATGATATAATATCACTTCTATGTGAGATCTAAAGTATGACACAAATGAAATTAGCTACGAAACAGAAACAGACTCAGACATAGAGAACAGACTTGTGGTTGCCAAGGGGGAGGGACGTGAGGGAGGATGGAGTGCGCATGGGGATTAGCGGATGCAAACTATTACATATAGAATGGATAAACAACAAGGTCCTACTGTATAGAACAGGGAACTATATTCAATATCCTGTGATAAAGCATAATGGAAGAGAATATGAAAAAGAATGTATATATACATATAACTGAATCACTTTTGCTGTACAGCAGAAATTACCCTAACATTGTAAATCAACTACTTCAATAAAATAAATTAGAAAGAAAATGGAATAACTAATGAATGTGCTTTCATTAAAGTCTAAGAAAAAATTAGGTATGGGATGCATAGGAGAAGCAGATGTTACATCACCCCACAGATTCTGGCTTGAATACACTGATAGAGATACAAGGACTCTGAAGGGAAGACTGGATGGAGAAAGAGGACAACTGATGTCTATCCTTGACAAGTCATGTACAAGGTGCCTAAGAGGCAGCCAGGTGAAGATGCCATGGCAGTAAGACACACTGCTTGGAGCTGAAAAGTCTGAGTTAGTGACATACCTATGAGAGCCAGCCATAGAGGAGATGGTTGATGTCATAGGACCCGATGGGATCAGTCAAATAGAATGCACAGAGGAAAAGAGAAGAAGGCCAAGGACAGAGCCATGGGGTAAAAGCTGTGTTTCCAGACCTGGTGAAAGAATCTACAAGAGATTGAGCAGGAGTTGTCAGGGAAGCAAGAGAACCAGAAGGGCGTCACTGGAGCTGGCAGGGAAGAGTTTCCCAAAGAAGCTGTGGGTGGCATCCAAGGGGCACAGTGCAAGATTGAACTGGCAAGCATTCATTGGTTTTGGCCACTGGAGGGTTATTGATGACTTTGCAACAAGCAGTTTCCAGGAATAATACATAAAAGATGGATTGCAGAAAGATGAAGGAGGAGGAGAGGGAATCTAGGCTACTTTTCAATATGTTTGGCAATGAAGGGAAGGTGAAAGCTACGGAGGTGACTGGAGAACAACACACAATAATGGGAGAGCTTTAATTTAAAGTGGAAGAGATTTTAAGCATATGTAAAATGAAGGGATGGGACAAGAAGATCCCCAAGATTCCTTCCAACTCTCTTGTCCTTTGATCTAAGGACTACGTTTAAGAACAGGGGGAAGCATTCTCCTGTTGCTGACAGATTTCCAGTACAACAAGAAATATGAACTGGAAACATGACTTGTGGTGGTTTCCCCGTGCCTGCTTCTCTCTTCCTTCCCCAAACCAGGACCTTCTGAAGAGCTCTGAGCGCGAGTGGCACTTTGGAGAACTCACTAGGCTGGGAAAGCCTCTAGACCCCCCAGCATTTGCAATTTACACATTTCTATCCCATCAGCGTCCCTTCCAGCATTTACCATCTGAGCCTTCCCTGATCGTCAAGAGTCACCTACAAAATGGCTTGGAATTCATTCCTGAATTCCTGAAGGCAAGAGAAACCAGATCAGAGCCAGATGCAAAACAAGATGGAAAAGAGTGTGGATGAGAGAGGGGAAGAGTTCCGAAATAATTTCTAGAAGGCATTTAGACTTTCAGGAGGGAGAATCTTATCTTCAGTGAATTACTATTTATTGAGGCTTTAATAAATGTTTCTTTATTTATTTTTGCTGGCAGGGCTGCTTTTTGCAGTCCATTAACGTGCAGATTATCTTTGGAAGAGGAAAAGCACAAAGTCTGGTTTTCAGCCCAGGTAGAAACACAAGTGAAACCTTCCACATGATCAGTTTTAATCTCACCTGCTGAGTTGGTTTTTGCTACTTAATGATATATTTTGGTAACGGATGTGACACCGAAGCTCAGCCATAAATAGAGCTCGGAGTCAAGGGAATGAAAATCACCAATCAGATTCCCTTGCTGCACTAAGGAGCAGGAAATTTCCAATCATCATCGGATTTGTGACATGGAGAATCAAGCAGTGGTTCTAGAACCTGCCTTCTGGGGAGGAAAGAGGGGGGAGGCTCGGTCCGTGTTGTGTTTGCTTGTTTTCTCTCTCCAGTCATGTGAAAAAAGTTGGCTGGGAGTTTTTTTCTTTATTATTGTTGTCCATGACACAATCGCCACATTATACTGGAGCCTTTTGAAAAGCCGGTGTACAGCTCCATTGCTTGATTCTCATTGTGCTTGAACGGAACACGGGGTAGCCTTTGTGAGCACAGGATTCTCTCCAGTGGCATGGGAGAGGGGTGGTGACTCAGAAATTTCAGAGAATATGCCAAAATCTGCACAGGCAACAGAGAAATCCCAGGGGCCATGGTACCGAGTTTAGGCAAAGAATTCACTTTGGCTCCTGAAGACCCAGCTTCTGAAATCACATAATGGTGACTGGAACCTGGGAAATAGTGGCCTGGGAAGTTCCTATACATTGCTGATCCCATAAAAAGGAAAATGAGGATGTTCGGTCCAAAACGGAGTTCCTGTTAGTCTGAATTTTGATGTTACAGACAGAATCCAGACTTCCAAGACAGAAAGACCTGGGTTTACATCGCGCTCGTGACGTTGACCAGCCGTGTCACAGGATCTCCCCAGCCCAGCTTAATCATCCGTAAAACGGGGCATAGTAAGGCATAGCTCACAGGGAGGTAAAAAAGAGGATATAAAACAATTCAAATGAACTTTCATTAACAAATAATTGTTGAGCACCTACCATGCATCAGGCAGAGTTGTAGAGAGATAGGATACGGCAGCGAGCAAAACTGGTGAGCAGAGACAACGCAGGAAAAGAACCCAGCAGGGTGCCCTGTCACCAACAGACAGGCCTGGGGCCCCCGTGTTAGGTTAATGCTTTGCTTCTAGAAACTAACAACTAAATCCATTATCTATCTCCCCAAATTAGACTCAACAATCAAAACCTACTGAAAGCAGTGCAACTATAAAAAAATGTACGAAGCCCCTTATAGGCGTCACCAAACTTTTGTCCTCATTTGGGACTAACAGTAGCCAGGATCTGTAGCCGCTGGCTGAAGGATGGGTGGCCTTGCTTAGGGTCTGAGGGTTGCAGGCAGTGCCACCCAGAGGGCATGATGAGTCAAGGTGTTTGGGACCTTAGTATTAAATGGAGCCTTGCACTGTTAAGAATAACAATGGGACTTCCCTGGTGGCGCAGTGGTTGAGAGTCCGCCTGCCGATGCAGGGGACACGGGTTCGTGCCCAGGCCTGGGAGGATCCCGCATGCCGTGGAGCGGCTGGGCCCGTGAGCCGTGGCCGCTGGACCTGCACGTCCAGAGCCTGTGCTCCGCAGCAGGAGAGGCCACAGCAGTGAGAGGCCCACGCACCGCAAAAAAAAAAAAAAAAAAAAAAAAAAAAGAATAACAATGGAGTAACTTACATTGGGGGCCTCCATCCGCTGCTGTGCATATAGAAATCAGGCTGTAACATGTCCTCCCCAACACCATCGAGTTGCATGTGGTATTGTCCCCCTCACGTAACACACATACAAGTCACATATTTATGTTCTAAGCAAAGGGCTAGATCCCAGGGATACAACAATTACAGAAACACAGCTCCTCACCCTTGACAAGTTTGTAGGCTTGAGCAGGGGTTGGCAAACTTTTTCTGTAGAGGGCGAGGTGGCAAATAGTTTAGTCTTTGTGGGTCGCATAATCTTTGTTGCAACGACTCAAATAAAACACAGCCATAGATGATATGCAAATAATTGCACATGGTTTCTTCCAATAAAACATTCTTTACAAAGAGAGGTGGCAGGCCAGATCTGGTGCACCGTTTGCTGATGTCTGATCTCAAAGGAATGACTGATATGTAACCAGGTAACATCCACAAAGTGTGAAAAACGCTATTATAGCAGGGAATGGGCACCTACCCTAGCCTGTTGGTTTCAGATAAGACTTCCTCTTCAGGAGCTTGTGTCTGCAACCCAGGGTGGACATTTCTCATTCCTTTGCCCTTCTTGAAAGAGCAGACCCCCTAAGGACCACTCTACTTTCATGTTCAGGAGGCTATTGAAAAAGTCCAGGGAGGAGATGGCAAAGACCTGAACCAGATTGATGATTTTTAGAGTGGAGTGGAGGGAAAGATTGGAGTTAGCAGACCATGGTGATAGAATATGGGGAAAGAGGGAAAGGAAGGGTATCAAGGATGACTACCATGTTTCTGACTAGGGTGGTTGGGCAATTATTCACCAAGATAGGGAATTTAGGAAAAGCAGGATAAGGTTTTCTTTGCTTGTGGGAAATGGAAGTGGAAGTGTCCAGTGGGTGGTTGGGTATATGCAAGTCCTGAGGCTCTTCCCTGAATTATTAATAGAGATCCCTAACTGACCTGTCCTGTTCCTCTCAAATTCATCCTCACTCAGCTGCCACAGTTGTCCTACCTAAAACACCGATCTGACTGCACTTCTCCTCAGCTAAATACTCTTCAATGGTTTTCCATCTTCTAAAGGATAAAGTTGAATTCCTTAGCTTGGCATGAGAGGGTCTCCAAACCTGTCCCCTGCCAACCTCCCTGGACTTATCTGTGACACTCCCTGCCTCCCATGAGATCCCCCATGAGAAATCCAGGATTTGATGACCCAGCACTAAGTCAGCATCCCTGGGGGACTGGGATTGTCAACATGGGCAGAAGAATTCTTTTAAAAACAGTGGATTTGTGTATATGTATCACTGATTCACTTTGCTGAACAGCAGAAACTAACACAACATTTTAAATCAACTATACTCCAATAAAAATTTTAAAAAATAAAATTTTTTTTAATAATTTTAAAAATTAAACAAAATAGATCAACAACAAGGACCTACTGTATAGCACCAGGAACTATATTCAGTATCTTGTAATAACCTATAATGGAAAAGAATCTGAAAAAGAATATATAACTGAATCACTTTGCTGTACACCTGAAGCTAACACAACATTATAAATCAAAAAAAAAAAAAAACAAAACAAAAACAGGAAAAAGAAAAAAAAAAGAGAGAAAAGAAATGCTTATCCTCCACCTCCGTGGTGGCAGGAACAGGACCTCAATTTCAGCCTGGGAGTTGCCAGCAAGATGGCAAACCTCAGCCTGGCATTTCTTCAAACTTTTTTTCACAGCTGGGGCTCCTCCCCCACATGCCCTGAATCCTCAACTTTTCCAGAAGTTGCAGCAGAAAGGAGAGTGCTGTCCCCTCCTTTCCCTTTCTGTTCTCCCCTGTTGGCCTTTCCTGGTGAACTCTGGGTACCAGAGAAATGAAAACTAGCCCCTCCTCCCACAGACTCTAGGGACCCCATTAAACAGAAACTGCCTAATATTCACACCACTGCTCCTCAAAGAGGAATGGGATCGATTTTCCTTGGCTGGGGACCAGAACCGGGCAGTTCACGTGCTGAGATTTAGACCCATCAGACATCTCTTCAGAAGAGGATTCGCTCTCTGAGAGGCTCCAGGCATTCACAGCGGACGTTTAGGTTGTCAAAGCAGTGGTGAAGGGAGAAGCATCTCCTTAAAGATTATAGGTGAAAGAAACAAAAAGAAAAGTTCTAGGAGAAAGTTTTACAGAAAGGAGGATCACTGACAACAGGCTTGTTTCTAGTTGAGTAGACACAGTTGAAAAAAAAAGCTTCCGGCTGCCTGTGGAATACTTTGCATTCAGAGAGGGTTCGCCTCCTTACCTGGTGGGTTGAGTGGCCAGCAGTAGGTGAGCAAAGGTAATTTCAGGTCATCTCTCATGGTTCAGTAAACTGCAAATCTTTCCCTTCTGGTGGAATGACTCCAAAAAACCTTCGCCTTTCCCATTTGTTCAACATTAAATGACTTCTAGTAATGAGAGCGGTGCCCTCCCCACCAGCGAAAGACCCACCCATGCTGGGTCTTCCTCTAAGGTGTACCTTTCCAAAGTGTCTGATCCAGTCTTGAAAGGTACAACTGGCCCAGAGTTCAGCCCCAGGAGAAATCCAACTGAATCAAACTATCCACCTCAACTTCACTCCTAGGTCTGGTTTTGTCTCTGTGACCCACTGTCCCCAGACGCTGCTGTCCCAAGCAGGATGCGACACTGGGTGAGCCTAATTTCTCTGCATGCATAAGCAAAGATTTTAGAGTTTATGGCCCGGGATTTATTTTCTTAAGGGGGCTCGTAAACGTTTTTAAAGGTCTCAAATTCCTAGAACAAATACATTTCAAGGAGTTTGCTTAGAGCCTTGAATGCACTGTGAGTGGCAAACAGTCTTAAAGCCAGCAAGAGGAAACAGCGCAATTGGACACTTGGCCATTGGCCTTCACACCTAGTCCAAATCCTGTTCTGCTCCCTGACAATATCCCCTCTTTGTTATTTCTTCAGCTGCCTTTTCCTGTGCTCTTGTCAATGTGCAGGAGACTCCAGGCAGGAGGAGGACTTTAGCTGCAGTGTATTGCTAATGTCATTGCCTGGATCATTAATCATCACTGAGAGTGAAAACATGGTAAAAAGTAATTATTTACAAACTGTTGTAGGCTCTCACATGTAATTACTTAACAGTGGACGTAATTGTAAAGTAAAGGTAATGATAGCAGACAAGTGAATGGCGGACATTACCAGCGATTTCATCCTTAGAACAGTTAACTCTCTCTCTCCCTCTGCCTCTCTCTCTCTCTATCTTCCTTCTTCCATCCTTCCTTTCTTTCTTTCCTTTTTCCCTCCTTTCTCTCTCTCTCTTCCTCCCTCCCTCCCTTCCTTCCTTCCCTCTTTGTATTTAATATAGCTGAAGTGCAGTAACCATGCATTTGTTTGCTCAAGCCCCCTCTTGTTGCACCTTTCTACGAACCCGTGGACTCTCTCTTCTAGGCTGCCTTAGCAACGCATCAAGTTCATTCTCTATTTGGGTATGTATTGTATTATATTATAACAATTTCTATACATGTCACAACCAGGTCTCCTGCCCATCCCATTTACAGGTCTGCTTCCCAATTGCGTCATGAGTTCCTCTCCTGAAACAAAGGGATTTTGTCTTTCCAGTGCCCGCCGTATAATACAACATTTTTTTAAATGAATCATGCACAAATTTTCTTCTCCTATTTAAAATCAAACTATTTAAAACTCAAACTATTCACCAAAATGAAGTATTTGTTTTTTAAGATTATAATCAGTTTTTTTTTTTATCATCAGTTTTGATGGGAAATTTTATGTGTTTGCAGAGAGAAAGACCCTTGCCTTTTGCTGCTCATGAGACAGAGTGCCTGAGTGTGATTCCTATCTGTATTTAGGCCCCTTCACTGTAAACAGAAGGCCAAGATTCAAGGCTCTGGGCAATAGACCAGTTTTGAGGTTCCTGTAAGTAGGTTTCCTGGCAAACCTCGTTTTCCCCTCATTTGTGTTATGAGGGGGTGGCTATGTAGGGAAAAAGACCCCCTCCAAAATATAATCATTCACTCAAACATTCACTCAACGCTTCTTCATTGAGCATCTATTATGTGGCAGGTGCTGTGAGAGGTGCTGATAAGCACACACTTGGAAGTCCCCACTTTCAATGACTCTGTCCACCAAAGGAAATATCTTGTTTAAATGTATGTAAATTATGATATAATAGCTTAAATCCTACACCTCATGCATGTAAAATGTATTAGGATTGCACAGAGGAGAGTAGTCCTGTCTCACTGTGCAGAGAGCAAGCAGAGCTATAAACTGGACAGTGGGGTGGTCAGAGCTGGACGTGGAGGCTGAGGCTGGAGCCCACGGACTCTCTGTTTGTAAAATGAACAGATCAAGGTTGTTAGGTACCATGCCTGAGACCAGACCGTAGAGAGATACAGTGTCAGGGCAAGTTCTAGGAATAGGAGTCCAGGGAAAGAAAGCACAGCTGACTTGGGAGTGCTGCCTGGGAAATGTCCCTGCACCCCTTTCGTCCAGAATATCCAAGAACACTTCGAGTGATCACTAACTGAGGGAAGGTACCAGAAGGTATGCTCTGCAGTACACACTTGAGCCACATCAGCCCTCCCTCTCTTTTCCCCTTCCCCCCACCCCCCCACCTTATGAAGGCACTGGTACTGAGTGTTGGTGTCCAAGGACATAACGTAACCTGAGTACCCTATCTCTCCAGCTTTCCTAGCCATCCAAGTCAAGAAAAGCATTGCACTTTACAATCCCTCCCTTGTGGTCCTGCCAAGGCTTCCTAGAAGGCGGTTTTATGTTCCCTCTTGAATTCAGCATGCCATGCTTTCCTTTGCATATTAAAGGATGGAGATGAAGGTGATGGACTCCTTCCCTCAGTACCAGAGTCGGCTGCCAAGTTTCTCTGGCTGACTTGACCTCCTCCTCCAACACTTCATTGCTGGTCTGGTCTTTACAGGAGGACGAGAGTGAGTACATATGTTTCTCTCATTTCCTTGTCTTCTAGTGAATTACCTGGGAAGTGACCAGGAAAAAAGAAAGTGAACGTCACACACAAGTGGGTCTGATGTACTGTTGATTTTACAAGATTTTAATGCTATGCAGAACTAAGAGAACAAATTGTGTTTTATGTTTAATGGCAGCAGGAGACTTTATGCTTAATGGGTTTTTTTTCTTTTTTTAAATATAGTTTGACCTAGTACTGTCAAGAGAAAAACTACATTTTGTTCCTGCCTTCCATTCAGGACATGATTTCTGCAGATAAATAATTTGTAATGCAGTTTCTATTACTAAGACAGTGTTTCACGCATCTGTTTTATGTTTCATTAATGGGACGACAAATGAAACCATCAACCATCCTGCTTCTCTATTTTAATTCAACGTATAAGAGAAATGTGTATGACTCTAGACAGTAAGGCTGATTACTGTGTCAGGGAAATCTACTAGTTTCCTTACGGATCTGCAGAGGCTGCCAAAGCACGAATCACCGTGCTGGCAAACGGTGATCCAATTTACTGTTTAAATCAAGGACGAGCACCGCAGCCTAATCCGCAGTAGAGCAGTTTAGAACCCATTAAGTACTAATTTAACTTAATCTCCAGTACCCAGCTGATGGTGAATAAGTCGATTGGAATGAGAAGCAGCAGAGGGAGAAAGGCATCGTAAAGGAGGCGCTTGATGGGACTTCCCAACCTTCCCAAAAAGGGGGCAATCTTGGACTTCCCTGGTGGCGCAGTGGTTGAGAGTCCGCCTGCCGATGCAGGGGACACGGGTTCGTGACCCGGTCCGGGAAGATCCCACGTGCTGCGCGGAGCGGCTGGGCCCGTGAGCCATGGCTGCTGAGCCTGCGCCTCCGGAGCCTGTGCTCCGCAACGGGAGAGGCCACAACAGCGAGAGGCCCGCGTACTGCCAAAAAAAAAAAAAAAGAAGGAGGCAATCTTGAGTTGGGCCAAATAGACTGTGATTTTCTGTAGTGATGAATATGGTGGGGCACGTTATTTAACTTCTCATATTAGAACAGTATTACAAAAGACCAGATGGATGGGGCTTCAGTTGGCTTGGGTCGTAAAGGAAGTCAAGGGTTGAGCAAACCTTAAATTCTGTATTTGGTACAGGCTGACCCACTGTCCTTCATGACCCTCAGAGCAACGATGCCTCTGAGGTGTTCTGCAGATCATTTCCTTGGCATCCAGGTTCCAATAACAATAATATGTTTGTATTGGGAAGGTGGCATCCCTTCATTTGGTCTCCCTTCTAATCAAAGCATGTATGTACCTGTGGAGGAGTTGGCTAAAGTTATGGACTCATCTGGTTTGGAGTTAAGGGACATAGTTCTGCAGAAGAATATCTCAATCCCACCCACTTCCCTGCTTCCTTTTCCTTCAGTCCCCTTGAATGGCGTCTTTCATGACTCTGACCTCTGATCTCTTAACATCCTGAATGTCTTTATCTGTGGTATTTGCCACCCACTGACATCCTGCGTACTCTTTCATTTTAGAACATTTTATAAGGTCATTTTGTGATCAGGATATGGAAAAAAGACCCAGCTGGAATTCTTGCCTTCGTTACATTGGCGACGCAAAAACTGTATGACCACAGTGCCAGGCACGTTAATGTGCGAGGTTGAATAGGACATGTGTGGATTGGAGCAGTAACATTGGCATCAAGACATAAGGAGTACCCTGCTCTAGATGGGGTTGTAAGTGTTGGCCTGCCAGAGGCATGTATCGTGATACACTAAGGAGCACGAAAGAGGGGTATCTAAGCTGGCCTGGGGGATTGTGAATAGGAAATCAGTGGAATCAAAGAAAAAAATATATAGTTGGCCAAATAAGAAGTATAAAGGAGGAGAGGGTATCCAGAGACAAAGATGATGGCATCAGAGAAGCAGGGAAACAGCATGGCGGGGGCAGGGTGTTCTGGATTCAAAGTTCAGACAAGAAATTGGGAGCAGTGAGCCTGGAGGAGTGGAAAGGTGGGCTCGTGCTGGGCCTTGTGTGCCATGGTAAGGAGGCTGTACCTTCGATCAGTGATGGGGAGTACCAAGTGGCCTATGCAGGGGAGCGAGAGGGGAGAGTCTGGGTTCACTATGTGGAGGGTGGATCCAGAGGAAAACGTCTGGAGAAACAACAATTGGGAAGGCATGTTCTAGATAAGGGAAAATGAGGGCCCAGCCAGGGCTGTGGAATGGGATAGAAAGAGGGAAGGGAATCATGAGTCATTTAGGAGGGTTGGGGTCCCCAAGAGGACAGGAGAACAGGTACTTGGGACAGGCAGGGGACCTGGACACCCTCTTATGTAACGGATCACTGAGAGGTCAGAGCTGAGATTCCAGGAACTACATTAGCCAGGACCCAGGTCAATCCAGAGCAGAGGACCTGGAACCCATGCAGAAGGTCCTCCCAACCCCAGCCAGCTCTCTCTTTGCTCACTGCTGCCCTGAGCTGGACTGGGTCTGAAACTGAGGGCAGCTGGTGGGCTGGTGGTGATGAGGTGGGCAGGTCAGGCAATGGAAAGTGAGGGAAGCCAGAGGTGGGAGAATCAGGCTGGAGCCACAAATCCAGGAATGCGGCCGCAGATGTTCTGCCACCTCTACCCCCGCTCTGCTCTGGGAGAGCAGCCTGCAAAATAGCCCCCGTGCACTGCACCTCTTCGGGCTCCTCCTCTAACCAAGTGAAGCAGGTCAGGGCTCATACACCCTACCATCCCACCAAGGATCTTCTGTGCAACAGGGGAGGGAGCGTTCACAGTGCAGCACCGGCAGGTTGCCCAGACCTGATTTTCCAGAGACCAAAGGGACTTGACCTCTGCTATCCCCAGATTTATGGGGACTGTTCTCTAGTACTTTCATTCACTAACAGTCACTATAGTCTATGATGTGTCCAGCCCTCTGCCATCAGCATTGTGGAAGGAGGAGTGGGGGACCCACAAAGAAAACTTGGAGGTGGGTCTTAGATTTATGGAAATTACACCTAGTGGGGGAGATAAAGTAGTCACGGATAGAAGCATAAAACAAGTGTTCAGGCCCACCCGAGAGGCTGTGTTCTAGAAATTCCGAGGGAAAAGCAGTGAATTTCCTTCTGTGCACATCGCAAAGGTCCAATGGAGAAAGTGATATAAACTGGGCAGGGAAAACTGGTCATCCAGCTGGAAGGAAAGGTCTAGAAAAGTCTCAGAAACAAGAAGGTTCAGGGAACATTGAACAGATTGGCTTATTTACTGTGAAGGGCATGAAAGGAAGTTGAGGGGAACTGAGTGAACGGTGGTCCAGAGGACCTCAAATGTCAGGCGGAGAGTTTGCAAATATTCTGTCAGCTGCAGAAAGCTGTTGGGGAATTTTGCAAAAAGTAATATATTTCCAGAAGGCATCCTGAGGAAACTGGGTTTTTTTGCTCATGAAGTAGCTCTAAATCATAAGAAACGTCCCACTTAATTTGTCCCTGCTGTTGTAAATGCCAATACTCCTTTTAAGCTTGCAAAAAACCAAAGCTGCTCTGAATGTAGTGAGTTTTTGGTTGATTTAAGTTTCTCCTTTCTTCTTCCATGGAAATGCCTATTGTGCCTAGCTCACAGGTCTAAAAGGACACAGGCCCAGCATGTGCCAAGGCAAAGCCATATCTGGGGATGTAGAGCCCTTGTGGAAGTTAGAGCTTAACAATATATTAAGGATGGTTGTGTAACAAGCACCGTGAAATATTCATCCCATTCATAAGATTCAGAGAAATAAAATAAAAATCCCAGGGACAAGCTGCAATGGTGGAGAAATGTTAATGGCATCTTCTGATCTCAGAACCCACTCTGCAGTCTTGAAACAGAACACACTAAAGGTGACAATGATCTCATAAAAAGAAGTAAAAGGAAAGGGACCCAGGGTAGGGACTCCTAACACCTGACAACAAAGTCCCACTGGGAGAAGAGCCCATCACCAGGGTGAGGCGATGGATTTCGAAACACATGTGAGGAAGAGGAAGACAGCTATTCCCCCCAAGATCAGGTAAGAAAAAAGAAAATTATATTTTTCTTCTTAGATTTCCCTTTTCCTTTATTGGTTGGAAATTGCCTTCATCCAGCATTTAGATTCTCTTGCCTCTTTGAGGTTATTTAAGCCTCTATTTTTGTCAAAATTCATTTTTATTTATCCTATCCATTTTCTCTACATAGTCTTCATGCTTGTAAACTGGGTGCCCCAGGCCTTAGTGGTCTGTAGGTACAAAAGATATCCCATTAACCCTAATAGTTTAAGACTATCCATTCACTTGGGCCTCCAGTCCTCCTGAGAAGGCCTCCAGGTACATCTAAGCATTGCCACGGGCATGTGCTTATGAACCTGTCTGTCACCCTCATCACCACTGGATGCCCAGCCTCATTGTCAGTGTTCTCCGCACAGGCAACAGCTCCAGGAAGTCACACCATTGCAAGGGTTGATTGAACTCTTCCTAAGAATGAAAATGCTCAGGCCAAAAGTGCTGCCCTTAAATGATGCCCAAGCCTCTGTTCCTCAAGGTCCCAGAGAGGTGCAGGGTAGGACACCCACGTGGAAACCATGGCCTTCCATGGCTCCATGCCTCCTTTTTCCACTGGACCTGAAATAGCATTGCTTGTGCCCAAATCACACAATTTTCCCTCAGCTTCTGTCTCTCATGCCCTGTTCCCAAGAAATAGAATAGGGGATGGATGCCATCCTATCCCATCACCCATGCTGTTGCCTGTCTACCGTCTCCCTGTCTTAAAGCTTGAAAAATATTGAACATCAAATACATGAAAAGTAAAAAAAAAAAAAACGAAGAAAAACAACTACACACGCTGTCTTCTCCCTTCATCTACCAAATCACAAATGCTCTTGTACAGATCAGCTCACGCAGATAACTTAGAACCATAAGCCTTCTAGCCCCACAAACGGCCAACTCTAAATTTTGTGCGGGGCTCCTCCAGCTCTCCCTGCTCCACATTAAACAGCTCCCCTCCCACCTTGTCATAACACTGGTTTTACATAGTCATTTATAGCCTGAAATCAGTTTGCACTATTGGCAGTCCTCTGGTGTCAACTGTGGAAATCTGTTTGCCAAAACACTGTCTCATACGAGGCTCCAATTTGTTGTTGAATTGCTGCTCTTTGTCGTGAAAGGACAGTTTACCATTTTGGGCCAAGAACTGGATTTATAAGTGTTTATATAGCAATTTGCAAAATAGCATTTTAAGATGACTTCCTCATATATGCTGTTAGGACAATATTTGCCTCCTGCAGAATGATGAATTGGAAAAAGCATGAACTTCAGTGTCATATAGACATGGGTTTGAATACCAGCTCTGACATTTATGCTGTCTGTGAAAGTTTTAACTTCTCTGAGTCTCAGTTGTGAAATACAGCTGATAAAATATTGTCATGAGGATTCAATCATATATATAAGACATATATAAGGCTCTTAGTTAAAGGGACTCAATAAGTGGCAGCTACCTTTATTCACACTATTTTTAAAATACATTGCATTACCTATGGCTGCAGAAGAAAACCATTTCTAAGCCAGGGATGGTATATACATGGCATTCATGCTTCCTCTCTCTACTTCCACATACATAGCAGACATCTTTCATCAATAACCATCCTCTTTTCCAATGAGACTAAACTTGGCCTCAGAATCCTCAACACAGTGTTACAAGCAACAACTACTGCTATTTATTTAGTAAATAAAAATATAGGCTACATGGTTACATTTGAATTTCAAATAAAAAATGAGTAATGTTTTAGTATATGTGTATCCCATGTAATATTTGGGAGATATATATATATAAAATTATTATACTAAAAATATTCATTATTTATCTGAAATTCAAATGTAGTTGGGAATCCCGTATTTTATCTGGCAACTCTTGTGGTTTGCATTTGAGTTGAAATTGACTTGCCATCCCTGACCTCTGATTAATCATGACTTTGGGCTATCAAATGATTAAAACTCAATTCTAACTAGTTTTAGGGATAAAAGGTAGTTAATTATTGGACACAGCTGGGAATTGCAGGGGTGGCTCTAACATCAGGCACTGTTGGCTTCCTTTTGCAGCCCGGCCCTCTCTACCTGACAGAGAAGAAGGCACCCCCAGTAGCAGATTTATTTATTCCCAGCTTAACAACCAAGGGATTTCCTTTTCCCAACTTGTATTTGTCAATCCATATAATTCTGACTGGCTTAGCTTAGGCCTTGCACTCACTTCTACAATTGATGTCTTACAGATGGGTGTGACCACGGGTCACAGGCTGTAGACTGGATCATAGGTTTATGCCTGTAAGTGGGGCTGGATTAAGGCACCTTAATGGGTAGCCCACCAGGATCCTTCAGCATGGGAGAAGTACCATTCCCAAAAGAAACAGGATGCCTGGCAAAAATAACAACATCAACATGGGTCCATTTCCATTCTGCACTGTCTGTTTTTATAGAATTAGAGAAAGGCTTCACTCTACAGGAAGGACAGAATCTGCATTTGAGAGACAAATATGTAATAAACTCTAGTAAACCCAAGGTATGAGGGCACTTTGAAAGGCAAGAAAAAAGAGTGACCTGACACAAGCAAATGTATTGTTGCCGAAAGATGCACGGAGAAAGAGAGAGTGTGTGAATGATTGACAGGGACAGTAAGAACTGCTGATAAGTGCTCCTTAGGGAAGCATTTGACTCTGTATTGGTTTTCAAATAGTTCTGAAGCATGGAAAAATCCCATGTTTTCCTCATGCCTTTGAAGCACCTGTCTGTCAGAACCCAAAGGGCTGACTACAAGAGGTGTTTAAAGAGTTATCCTCCTGCCCGTGTTTGTAGCTGTAAGCTGCAGACAGGAAAAGCAAAGGCCATGCAGCGGCACTGTCAGGGTTTGAATCCCAGCTCATCACCTGCTGGCTGATGAACTTGGACACATTACCTAATAAGACACGTTCAGTGCTCCTGCACTGAGGTGAATTGCCATTGAGACGAGGGCTCACCCTCAAAACAGAGCTATCTGGAGCAACATGGTCCATGAGTGGAAAAAAAAAAAGAAGAAGTATGCATAGCAGGGGACTGTAGGCAGGGCAGGTAACACAAACTGAAAAGACCATCCTTTAAGAAATGAGCTCACCCCATCACCATCCCCAACACCAGTGTCCCACAGAATCCTAGGATTCTGTGGGACACTTTCTATACACACTATCCATAACAAAAGATCTCTAAGAGGGGATTATCCCAAAATGCTACGGGGGAAACAGAGAAAAGATGGGGGAAGAGGTAAGTCTTGAAGAGCTTGGATATGTGTTCACCAAAAGAAGATGACATCTCACTGTGACTCTGAAGGATCGCTTTGAGTACACCAAACTGAACAGAGAGGCTCAAGCAATCGCAGAGGTGTAAATATGCATGGCAACACCTCCAAACCTCTTTTCACTCTCAAACCTCGCATGCTCATCTGCTACACACTCAAAGGCTCCCCTGTTCTGTTGTGAAAGGGGAAAATACGTAAATAATTTTATGTGTTTATTTTGTTTCTAAAAAGATAGGAATTGAAACAGACACTATCATCTCTTTCAATGACATAAATCTCCTGGAACATAATTGTGAATTGGAGGGGAAGCATTGGGAGCTCTTAGAACCTGGCATATTTAGACAATATGAGAAATAGGGGTAGAGTAGACTGAAGGGATCCATGGGGAGTTGCAGGGAATAAAACCTAGAAGAGCAAAGGGACCTGGACTGAAAATCCTTCTATGCTGTATAAGGCATGTGAACTTTATATGATAAACAAAGGGGAATCAAGAAAAGTTTTCAAGTAGAGGATTGATAAAATATGATACTGTTAAATGTAAGTTACTTTGCAATAATAACATCCATAGCTGTGTAGGCAGCTTCTAAAAGGGCTTCTAATGGTCCCTAACTCCTGGTGTCCACACCCTTGTATGACCCTTTCCCCTTGAATGTGGCCTAGACCTAATTATTCGCTTCTTATGGATAGAAGATGGCAAAATGGCGGAATGTCACTCCAGAGGTTAGGTTCCAAAAACACTGTGTCCTCTGTCTTGCTGGCCCTCTCTTGCCCTCTTGCTTGCTCACTCCTGATGGAAGCCAGCTGCCCTGTTTGAGCTGCACCATGGGGAAACTCATATATCAAGGAATGGAGGAAGTCCTCCAGCCAACAGCAGCCCACAGGGAATAGAATCTTACCAACAACCACATGAGTGAGCTTGCAAGCAGATGGTCTTCAGTCAAGCCTTCAGATGAGACTGCAGCCCAGCCAACACCTTGATTATAGCCTTCTCAGGGGTTTTGAGGCAGAGGCACATAACTGAGTTGTGCCCAGATTAAGTTGGGGTAATTTGTGCTACAGCAACATACAACTAATACGATAGCTAACACTTAGTGGGCTCATACTCCCTTCCAGGCACTTTGTTAGCACTGTACACGCATTAATGATCTCATCCGATCTTCAGGGAGAACTTCATGAGGTGGGGTCAAGATCCCATTTTCCAGGTGAGCATCCTGAGGCTTAGACAGGATAAGGAGCTCTTCCTAGGCCACACAGGTACTGAGTAGTTTAGCTAGGATTCTAACTTCACTATTCCTGACCCCAGAACGTTAACTCTGAACCACAACACTGTATACTGTCTTGGATGCAGCAGAGTCCTGAGGAGGTCGGGGGTGGGCAGGAAGGGGGTAGGGGGATGAGGGAGGCATGGGCTTCTGGAAAACCCCTCATTAAGTCTACAGAAAATTGGAGGAGAGTAACTAAGAGCCGATCATTTTATTTCACCTTTAAAGGCTATTAAACACAACAAACTGTAATGGAAGTAGTGACCTTTTTAAAACATTTACTCACTCATTACTACTTGATAAAATTAAAAGTTAATAATCTTTTTATACCTACAAATGATACAATAAACCATTCATCTGAAGGAGAATCATCTGGTTACACCAACTCTCTGGTTCATTTCAGGAGACACTGGGAGTCTGAAAAAAGCCAGTCAGAGACTCCGGGAAGGAACAGAGCTTCTTAAGCCCCCCACTTCCCTGTAATCCAGCCTGACACTGGCAGATGCCCCTCAGGCTGCCCCCACACACACCCACTCATTCCTCTGGTCCACCCCTCATCTGTTCATCTGGCAGAGTGCTGGGAATGCCCTCCTTAACCAAAAATATCTTCACAGTTGCCTGGGGAGGATAGTAGCTTGGACAGGAGTACAGAAATGGGGGTGGGCAGAAGCAAAGGAAAATTGTCCACTTTCCAGTTTGGCTGGCACATTGTGAAACTTTCAGAGAAGAACGGAAGGCTTGGTGTGAGAGGGAGATGTCAAAACACCTGGTGGCAGGTGCAGGTGTCCGGGAGAATGGAGGAGAGGACAGGGCATGTCCAAGATGGCTTCTTTGGCCCACGGATAGACAGCTGCTCTCTCAGGGGGAATTATACTAGCCTTTCTAGCTCTACTGCTCGCATCCATGTGAAATCTCCTTTCTCCCATACTCCCCCCTCCCTTTTCCTCCTTCAGTTTAGAAGCTCCTCCTCTCCCCTTAAGCACCTCTAACAAAATGGCTGACAGAAAACTTCCCAGAGACACCGTAGAATTAGCCACGTGTTACAAGTAGAAGGTATAAGGAACTTTTGACTGACCAGGATAATTAGAGAGAAGGAGGTGTTGTTCAAATAAAACTAGTCAAATTGTGGTACAAAATGTATGAGAATGTTAAGTTTTTTAGTTAAAATTATTTCCAACATTTAAGAGTGCATTTGTCATCCTGCATAGGTCATCTAAATGTGTAAACATAATGCAATACTTTCAGAACACAGAACATGATATAAATTGCTTGAATAAAAAAGTGGCCATAGTTTAACATCTGTTAAGATAATTCACTGTGGTTACCTTTATCTTAGCTGAATTCTACTTTTTATGTCCCTAATATTAAAACTAGACCCAGGTTGGGCAGGTATAGCAGCTTCTTCACCCTCCTCCTCTCCATCCCCCCTTGTCGAAAGTGAACACCCTCATGGCCCTAACATATCACATGAAGATCAACGCCTCACTGCAGAGCTAGACTTGGCTCCACACATGCTACATGTCAGGCAACATAATAAGACCATCATATGCATTTTTTCCATTTCATCTTCAAGATCACTCTAAGAGGAGGAAACTGAGGCTTGGTGAGATTAGGTAATTACCCAACCAGGAAGTAATGGATGAGGAAGCGAATTCAGGCAGTCTGCCTTAGGCATCTACACTCTTAATCCTAGCGTGGCCGCCTGCTCTGGACATCTGCTTACCTTTCCTTTCCAGCGTGGACAATTGTGTTGTCTAGGAGGAGCTATTGTCAGAGAGATTGGAACCACACACACTGGGCTACAATGTCAGGGGGGGCTCATTCACCATTGTCTGCTCAAAGCCCAGCTCTGCACCTGGCAGTATGTAAACTGCAATAAATATTCATTGCATTAAATTTCATTAAACAATTGGACTTATCTTGTTTATAAATACTCTGACAAATTTCTGCCATATAAATCATAATCTGTCAACATACTAATCCTTCCCTGAACAGCACAAAAGTAAATGGCCAGGTGAAAGCATGCTGGCTTTGGCACTGTTTTAACCTGGGTTCCTCTGAAAGCATGTAGTCTATTCTGATAACTGGTCTGAGGAAACAGGAGTGGGAAACTGAGTAGAGAAAAACATGGGAGGAGGGAAAGCTGACTCAAGGGTGAGTCCTCGAGTTGGATCACCACTATGGATCATGGGTGGGGATGACCCAAGGTGCTGGGGAACCAAGTAGAATGTGCCTCAGTATCGTCCATGTGAAAGACAGAAGAGCATCCACCCACTGGCTCCATCCCCCCTTGGTCAGAGGCTGCCGCCTGGGGTATTAATGCACCTTCACATCCAGGCTGCACCGACAGGTACCGCAAATCAGAGAAGCCTGGGCAGAACGTGAGAGGTGTGTGTGTGGAAGTTAGGTAAGACCCCGGCAGATCACACTGTGGGAAGGAGGTGCTACAGCACAGGCTGGAAACGGAACTGAGCTGGGAGGATGTGAGGCGGCCGCAAGAAGCACCCAACACAGACCCCACCCGGGCAGGAAGTCTACAGGGAATACGAGGGTGCTGGGGCTAGAGGTTCAAATGGCAGAGGGCACCTAAGGTCTACACCAGCCCTGTTCCAGAGATGTTTGGAAAGTGCATTTCCTCACTCTCAAATCATCAAATTAGAGGTGTATTCAGATTAAAACCATCCTTTTAAAATGCCAATAACTGAGAGGGCCAAGGTTAATTTTACTGGTCCGTCAAACCTACTGTGAGTGGCTTAATGAGATTGCAAGCTAGGAAATGTGAGTTCAGATGAAAAATAATGGAGGGGGATAAAGAAAGGTGATATACGGGCTTCCCTGGTGGCGCAGTGGTTGAGAGTCCGCCTGCTGATGCAGGGGACACGGGTTCATGCCCCGGTCAGGGAAGATCCCACATGCTGCGGAGCAGTTGGGCCTGTAAGCCATGGCCGCTGAGCCTGCGCGTCCGGAGCCTGTGGTCCGCAACGGGAGAGGCCACAGCAGTGAGAGGCACGCGTACCGCAAAAAAAAAAAAAAAAAAAAAAACAAGAAAGGTGATATACGACTGTCACACCTGGTAAATGTGCAGCAGGGAGTTTTATGGGCTGACACATTGGCCACACCATGTCCAGCATGTGTAAGCGTATCGGCGTGACCTGAAGCAGTGACATGGAACTTATGACTCTACGTTGGTATTAAGCCTGCTTTCTTTGAGCTCTTGTATGAGATGAGAAGTATAAAAATACACTCATAGGGCTTCCCTGGTGGCGCAGTGGTTGAGAGTCCACCTGCCTGATGCAGGGGACACGGGCTCGTGCCCCGGTCCAGGAAGATCCCACATGCCGCGGAGCAGCTGGGCCCGTGAGCCATGGCCACTGAGCCTGCGCGTCCGGAGCCTGTGCTCCGCAATGGGAGAGGCCACAACAGTGCGAGGCCCGCGTACCGCAAAAAAAAAAAAAAAAAAAGAATACACTCATAAAAGAAGTGGCAGGACTGCTGCCGTGTTCATCCTGCCTGCCGTCTGCGGCACAAGAGCTTCTGCTGCAGAATCCAGACAAGAAAGAAAGTCTTCTATGCTCTGAAAAGACCACAAACTAGGGATAAAAATATGCTGAAACACTCTAAAATCAGAACGCTAGTCAACAGGTAGTCAGTCAAAGACGCTAGAGGCAGCCCCTACTCCTCCCATCTGCTCCGGCAGTGTAAGAAGAAGAATGAGAAACAGAGAGCGCATGAGTGAATGAGCACATACACACCATTCATCCTGCAAGAGAAAGAGAATTTGGGCCTAGACCTTTAAGAATTTGTTAAAATTTCAGCTGCTTTACTTCCATCTTCTATGATGGGCACCTCTTCTCCCTGAAGATCTGCCTAAAACGTGAGAAAATAAAACATGCTCGGATTTCAAAGCAAAACACATAGAGACTGGCAAGAAAATCACTAACTTACTTCACTTGCAATGGTTGCAGGATCGTCTACTGCCATCGTTAAGCCCGAAGCTAAGAAGCTGAAAATGAGATCAGTGCTATCAGTACACACTGTCTTCAGCAAGTGCTTGGTAGGGAGCAGCCTGGGTATCATCTGGAAAATAAAAGCGCTTCATTAAAATGAATGTCCAAGAACAGTTATGAGAATCAATGAAAAAACAGTGTTAAGTACAATACCTGTAAAGAACTTCATCTTTTTTTCAAATAATCGAATATTATTATAAGGGTTTGAAACCTCTTCTTGCAAGTCCTTGATCGTGTGCTTCCTGCCAGTTCCAGAGGCAGAAGAAGTTGAAGACAAGAATACTGAATGTACCACTTTGAGATAAGTTTTATTTAGAGGTCTGTGAATGAGATAAATATATTTAGTTTATTAAAATGTACTGGGTTTATGTAGACAAGAAATTTTGCTTCTATGAAAATAAGGCTTTAAAAAAGATCTCTATTATTTTTTAATAAATAAGGTTAATTTGGAGAATAGTTCATAAGAATTTTCCCTCAAATCCCAGAAATTATAACTTCAATGAATTATTTTTCTCGGTTTTAAAGTACTAAAAGTGATCGCCCTAAAGACAGTAGGAAAAACAGTAACAACAGCTTCAGTTCAAATTCAATTCAGAGAAGTTTTTAAAGTTAACTTGGAGAATAGTAGCCTATACATTTGTGTCCCATCCTCAGGAATGATAACAAATTCTCAATTTCTAACATACTCTAAAAGATAATGTATTTTAAAAAAATCTTTTTATGCCCAACTCAGAATAGATTATTTTTAAAAGTAATGGCAAATGATTAATAGTAACTATTTCATCTTTTTATATATGAAAAATGTAATTATGTAATGTTTTCATGCACAAGAATGTTCACTTAAATTTTTTTTTTTAAATCTCACTACAAAAGCTATACTTCTAAATTCAAAAATTTAGATGCACTAGGCTCCTGGATTGCATTTAGAGGAGCTTACACATAGAGACTAACTTGGGGGAAAACCATGTTAGTTAGCAGTAGTCAAATTATATACAATTTCTTTTATTTCTGTATAAAAATAAATTTAGCCTGGCTTACTTAAAAAAAAAAAGAAGTGACAGATGACACATTCATTTTAACTTAAGAAAAGTTTTAAAATTCTCAGCCTTGTTTACAACAAGGATTTTTTTTTTTGTCCTTAAGAAGCATGGGGCTATTTGCGTTAGTTGGAGTTTATTGAAAAAATTATCTCATGTTTTAGGAGCTTGGTTGTTCAAAGTGTAGGTGAGGTGCAAGGAGGAGGCAGGACAGCAGGATCCCTGGCTGATGCTTATGAGAAAGGATTCTGCTAGAAGAGCTGTAATCACTAGGCATGTCAGTGGGGAAAACATTTGGCTCCCTTCACTAATAATAATAATTACAATAATGATAGCAAACTCTAAAGGGACATGGATTTAATGCCTAGCACTGTTATGAGCACTTCATATAGAATACTTAATTAAGAAATAGGTTATGAAATAGGTACTATTGTTATCTGTATTTTACAGATGAGGAAACTAAGGCACAGAGACACAAAGGAACTTGTCCAAGGTCATACAGCTAGTGAATGAATGGCGGAGCTGTGAATCAAATTCAGGCCACCAGGCTCTAGAGTTCAGTGCTTAACCATCCTGACCACAGACATACGTAGGGAGACCTGAGTGACTCCTTCATGGCTGGGAAAAGTCCAGGACTAGGAGACAAACACCTACGAGCAAGTGAAGCTGCAGGCTACCTGGGATGGGAGTGGGGCTAGGGTGAAGCCTGAGGCATCATGGGCATTCATGTTTCTGCAGCAGAAACCCAACAGAGAAGAAACATTGGGTTATGTTCATTGTGGAAAAGCAGAAATGTGAGACACGTAAAGACTGAAGTCTTCCCGTCAGCCTAGTGCAGAAGTGGGAGTGTGTTTGTGTACAGGTGTGTTCAAACACCCCCCTCCGTGTGTGCAGACACCTTGGTCCAGGTTATCAGCATTTCTCACCTGGGCAGCGCCTCTTCACTGGTTTTCCTCTCGCTCCCTCCTGTCCAGACTTTCCACCACAGACAACTTGATCTGTTAAAACATCAACTACGGCAGGGCTTCCCTGGTGGCGCAGTGGTTGAGAATCCGCTTGCCGATGCAGGGGGCACAGGTTCGTGCCACGGAGTGGCTGGGCCCGTGAGCCATGACCGCTGGGCCTGTGCGTCCGGAACCTGTAGTCCACAACAACGAGAAAGGCCACAACAGTGAGAGGCCCGCGTACCGCAAAAAAAAAGAAAAAAAAATCAACCAAAGCATATCCCATTTTGCCAGAGCATATCCCATTTTGCTTAAAATATTTTAGTGGCCTCCCATTGCTCTTTCAATAAAATCTGAGTCTCCTGACATGGCCTGCGGGGGCCCCGCACGATCAAGCTCCATCCTCTCTCTCCGGCTTCATCCGTCGTCCCTTCCCCATCGCTCTTGACAATCACTGGCCCTTTTTCAGGCCAGCCCTTTGCCTGCCTTGAGGCTTTTCTGAAAGCTGCTCCGGTTAGCCAGAGTATTCCTCCCAGCACTCAGCCTGGCTGGCTCTTTCTCACTCTTTTTTGTTTTGTTTTGTTTTGCTGTTTTAACCCCAGGTGCAGATCTGAGTCAATCGTACTCTTAGGTTTGTAGCACATGGTCAGGACTAGACATTCAAGCCTCTTCCCCCAATCCATTACAAATGACTTTCCTCTTCTGACCTCATCATTACTCTCATTCCCCTTCTCCCCATAGAGAGGATCGATATTGGCTCTCATTTATCCCAGTTACATTTGCTGTGATGTTTCTAGTGTGTGTTTTCAGTGTACATAAAAGATACTGTTCTTTGAGCCTCCTTCTGTTTTCTGACTTTTTTACTCAACATTAAGACTTTGAGAGCCATCCACATTCCTGTTCATCCTGTCCATTGCTTCTTAGTGTTCTACAATAATCCACAGCAATCGTTCACCCTAGTGATGAACCCCTCCAACTCCCTCTTATCAAAAACAGTATAATAATAAACATTCTGGAGTGCATTTTCTTACGGACCTAAGCAAGAATAGCTTTGGTGTATATAGGTAGGATGGAGATTGCTGGGTCCCAGACCCACACCGATTCCATATTGGTAAATACTGCTGGTGTGCTTTCCAGAATGGCAGCACTATATTATACTCCTGCCTTAGGCCTCCGAGACTCTTTCCCTTGACTTTGAACATAATTCTCCACCCCCTTACTCTATATCTCAACCCCTTGTTTCCTTTATAAAATGTGTCACATTCTGTATCTGCTTTGTCTGTTTGCTTGTATGTTGATTGTCTCTCTCTCTAGAAAGTGAACTTCTTGAGGCCAGGGGTGGTGCCTGTTTTATTCTCCACCATAATCTCAGAACCTAGAACAGTACCTGGCATGTAATACATACTCAGTAAACATTTGTTGAATAAATGAATAAATAAACAAACATGGTTTGGCGGGTAAGTAATGGTTAAAATGTGCATTGAGAATCCCATTATCATGAGTCCCACAGCCCTAGATGGTTATGCTAAGAGCTCTTTAAACTCATGAAAGACTTTTCAAGTCAGGTGAAATAACGTCTGGGGAGACGAGAGTCTCCAGCAATCTCTATCTAGACAGCAGAGGTGGGTCAAATGTGTTTAAAAGCTATGCAAAGACCTAAAACCGGGGGACATATTCCAGGCTTATCTGTAGGACTAAGAAAGTTCTTCACCTCGGCCCTGTTACTGCTCCCATTTCTCTCTATGAAGCTGTCCTTTTCTGTTCCCTGGGACAGCAGCAATACCCTCCACTATGTATTAACTCCATCTCCTCTTCTCACTTCTTATCCTTGGACTCACTCTGCATCACTTAGAATCTTCGCAGTCATCTAAGGATGGATATTTTCCCCTTGGCTGTTTTCTGTCCACTGCAGGAACAGTTTTCTCACACAGGGAACTTGGATCTAATAGAGGTTTAGCAGTAATTGTGCAGAAGAAGAGCATCTAATTGGATATTCAAGTCATTTTCTTAAAGGTCACCTCCCTTGTCCAAATCATTGTAGCTTCCAAGGCTACTTCTGAAGCCTCATCTTAATGGCCTGATACTACTGAGGTCACATCCCTCCGTGCTCTGGTGTTCCCTCCCCTGCTTCCAATCCCTTGTTTTATTAGTTAGTTCAAAGCCTCCATCTTTTCTCCAAAATGCCATCTGGGAGCTGCGCCTGCTGCAGCTGCCCCGTATAAAATCCCAAGTGGGCCCAGGATGCTGTGTCCACACTCTCAAGTTCATTTCTTTAGCAGAAGAGCAAATAAGCCAACATGAAACAAGTAGGCTTTTTCTGATTTCTGGGACAGCTGCCTCACTTTGAATGAATTATATTTAAATAAATTAGGTTTTAGGAGGATCAAATGAAGAATGTTTTCTGAATGGATTCAAAATCAACTTCTTTTTGCTTGAAGATTTACTGGTGGGGCATCAGTCAGCCAGTAAGTTCTGCCCTAAGCTTGAGTTTCCTTTCCAAATGATTTTGAAAGCCCGCAGCCCCTCACTCGATTATGGGAGAGAGTCAGGGGCCCATTTGTTTTTATACCTCCTGCTGCCGTAATGGGGCTGGTTGTTAATGAATTTCAAATAGCAGTTACGAAAAGAAACACACGTTTAGCCCAAGTTTTCCTGTTCCTGAGCATTTTTTCATTCACCAGGAGAAGCCTCAACTTCTTTTCCAAATCCTAAGGTATCATTTAGATTGCCTTCAAAGAAATGGTCCTCCCTGGAAGTGATTTCCCTTCTGACTTCTTTCAACTATATTTACAGAGGTGCCTGGGTCTGTGACATTGGTTCCTGAACACCAAACACCTGGCACAAGGAAATGTTTTAACAATCTCACCCTAACCATGTTCAGACTTCGCTATTCTCAAGAAAAGTATGTCCCCATTTTGTTCCAGTTTCAGAATGTCAGTGAATAAAAATAAAGATAATTATGATGAAATGGCTAAAATGAATTGAGTAAGCAATTTGTGCCAGGTTTTGTGCTAAGCTCTTATTATCTCATGTAATAGTCTAAACTTCCCTGGGTGCCTCAACTGAAGCTTGAAGACCTTACGCAACTGACTCAAGAGCCCATGGTTGATAAGTGGCAGAGCCTGGATATGAGTTGAAATGTGATTCCATAGTTGGTTCTCAGGAGTACTGCACAGCCCTCTTCCCTAAAGTGCCACCAGAAGGTCCTCAGCATCCTTTGTAAATTAGGACAGATTTTTTTTCATATCTACCACTGTCCATAAATTTTTAAGAAACAGGCTCTTCATTGCTTCCTACAACTCAACTCGAGACATAGGAATGTCAGTCACAGCTTATGAAAAAAACAAAAAACCAAATGAGTGTCATTCTTTCCTTTTAGTATATTAAAAAAAAGTTTTTTAACTCCTAGAGAACACCTCAGTGGCCTCAAGATGTGCAAAGAGTTAAGAATATTGAATCATATGATATGGCATCCAGGGATGAATTTACTAGATTAAATAATCCCCCATTTATAAAGGCAGGTTTAAGGAAATAATTGCTTACCAATTGGCAAGGAAAGGGAAAATAAAATGTCTATTCCCATTGCTGCTATATTCCAAGTACATGGCTAATTTGTCCTCAATTTCACTATGTGAGGAAGAAAGAAATGTAGAAAGAAAGCCAGAAAATTGGGGGATTTGAGGTCACACAAACTCACTTCACCATAGTTGAGACATTTTCTTTCATCCACTTGAAACTATTGCTTGACCATCTACTACGTGATTGGCATAGGTCAAAACCCTGAGTATCAGTTGGTGAACAGCACAGAAATGGTCCCCGCCCTGAACACCTTATGACTCTACCTGGGGTAATTTCACTATCATAAAACTCAGGGGTTCATATATGAAACTCTATTTCTCTATAACTTAATTTCACTTAGTTCTCAAGTTCTCATATCCTTTTGGTAGCGGGAAACAATCTTGCCGATTCAAGGTAAAACTCACTTCCTTCTGGATTAAAGCGATGTCTCGCCTGGGTGAAGACTTGGTTCATGTTTGCCTTCTTCCCCTTTCCCCTTCTTTGGGGAGTAATTTAAGTTCCAGAGGATTCCAGGGTAAAATGGGATCTCATTCACTATGGTCCTTTGTCTACACTGGCCTTCACTGGGTTGAACTTCACCTTATTTCACCCTTGTCCTCAGATGCTGGGCATCACTCCTGATGTCCATGCTTTCACAGTGGAAGTTGGACCACATTGAGTTTGTCCACCATCTCTCAGCATTCACCTCTCCCATGGTGGATCTAATGACTGTTTTTTGTCTGCTTTTCCCATTTTTTTCTGAGAGTAATAGTACCTCCCAAGTCTTCCCCCAGACCTGTCTGCTTATATCTCACCCACCATTGCTACCCTTCTGTGAGGCTTTGGACAAGGCTTTCTTTTTCCTTGGCTCATTCCTGAGAAAGCCAGGCATAGGTCTCCTCTGCTCTGGGATCCCCACACACTGACTGAGACATGGATCACTTACCCCAGGAAGGTGGGGGGTAGGGGGTGTGCAGAACCCCATTTGGTCTTGATTTCCTCTCCCATTCCCCCCTTCTCTTGAGCCCAGGAAAGGCTTTTAATCTCCTCTTGAGCAGTAAGGAAAACCAGCTCTTAAATCATCATGAATTCTTTCAAAAATATTGGCTGTGGCATAAACTTTTTATGCTACCTTCTTTAGGACTCAACTTTTTGATTCTCAGTACGCTTTTCTTAAATTGATAAATTGAACTTAGCAAAACTAAAACTCTCTTCTTGAAATATACTGTTAGACTAAAAAAAAAAAAAAATCACATAGTGGGAGAAGACATTCACAATACTTATATCCGACCAAGGACTTGACTTCAGAATATATTAAAAACTCCTACAACTCAATAATACCAAGACAAACAATCCAAATTTTTTAAATGTCCAAAAGACTTCAACAGTATCTTCATAAAGTAGGTTCTATGAATAGCCAAAGAGCACATGAAAAGATGCTGAATACCACTGGTTATCAGGGAAATACAGTTTAAATCACCATGAGATACAACTTCACATCCATGAGAATGACTAAGATGTAAAGTACTGATAATACCAAGGGTGGTAAAAATGTGGGGTACTTAGAATTTTCACACATGATGGTGGAGATGTAAAATGATCCAACTACTTTGGAAAACATTTTGGCAATTTCTTATAAAATTAAACATACATCTACCCTATGGCCCATAAATTGCTAGGTATTAACCTCAGAGAAATATATGTCCACAAAATCCGTGTACAAAAATATTCATAAATCAACTATACTTCAATTAAAAATTGATAAAAAAGAATGTTCATAACAGTTTTATTCATAACAGCTAAAAACTGGCAAATTCATGTATCCATCAACAGAGGAATGGATAAACAAACTGTGATATATCCATACAATGGAATACATACAAAGGAATGGAATTAGCCAGATGCAAAAGTATAATTCCATGTATAATATGCACAGCTCTAGAAGAGACAAACCATACCACTGTGAGAGATGGAAATCAGAATCGTGGTTTCCTCTGCTTGGAAGGGGTGGGCAGAATCTTGACTAGAAAGGGGCATCAGGGAACTTAGTAAGTGAAGAGAATATTCTCTATGTTAAGTGCAGTGGTGGTTACCCAGGTGTATACATTTCTCAAAACAAAATCTGTACATTTTGTTGGATGTAAATCCTGTATCAACTTAAACAAAGAGGAAAAATACCATTTTTTCTCTCAAAGCTCAGCTCTTACAAATCAAAGCTTTGGCTTTCAAAGCTATTGGTTTTTCCTTTGATTTTTAAAATAAAACACTCAGAAAATCAGTTGATTTTTTTTTTCTTCAAGACTACACATGCCCTCTCCTGAGGGTGGTTGGTATGAAAAGCTATTACTGCCCAAAGCAATCTACAGATTCAATGCAATCCCTATCAAATTACCAATGGCATTTTTCACAGAACTAAAACAAAAATCTTAAAATTTCTATGGAGACACAAAACACCCTGAATAGCCAAAGCAATCTTGAGAAAGAAAAATGGAGCTGGAGGAATCAGGCTCCCTGACTTCAGACTATACTACAAAGTTACAGTAATCAAGATAGAATGGTACTGGCACAAAAACAGAAATATAGATCCGTGGAACAGGATAGAAAGCCCAGAGATAAACCCATGCACCTATGGTCAACTAATCTATGACAAAGGAGGCAAGAATATACAACAGAGAAAAGACAGTTTCTTCAATAAGTGGTGCTAGGAAAACTGGACAGCTACATGTAAAAAAGTGAAATTAGAACACTCCCTAACACCATACACAAAAATAAACTTAAAATGGATTAAAGACCTAAATGTAAGACTGGACACTATAAAACTCTTAGAGGAAAACATAGAAAGAACACTCTTTGACATAAATCACAGCAAGATATTTTTTGACCCACCTCCCAGAGTAATGAAAATAAAGACAAAAACAAACAAATGGGACCTAATAAACAAATGGGACCTAATGAATAAACAAATGGGACCTAATGAAACTTCAAAGCTTTCGCATTGCAAAGGAAACCATAAACAGATGAAAAGACAACCCTCAGAATGGGAGAAAATATTTGTAAACAAAGCAACT
Source organism: Aethalodelphis obliquidens (assembly GCF_003676395.1). NCBI lineage: Eukaryota > Metazoa > Chordata > Mammalia > Artiodactyla > Delphinidae > Aethalodelphis > Aethalodelphis obliquidens. The sequence continues at coordinate 11,073,761 of NW_020837990.1, read as the reverse complement.
GACAAAGGATTAATCTCCAAAATATACAAGCAGCTCATGCAGCTGAATATCAAAAAGACAAACAACCCAATCCAAAAATGGGTGGAAGACCTAAATAGACATTTCTCCAAAGAAGACATACAGATGGCTAAGAAGCACGTGAAAGGATGCTCAACATCACTAATTATTAGAGAAATGCAAATCAAGACTACAATGAGGTATCACCTCACACTGGTCAGAATGGCCATTATCAAAAAACCTACAAACAATAAATGCTGGAGAGGGTGTGGAGAAAAGGGAACCCTCTTGCCCTGTTGGTGGGAGTGTAAATTGATACAGTCACTACAGGAGAACAGTATGGAGGTTCCTTAAAAAACTAAAAATAGAACTACCATATGACCCAGCAATCCCGCTACTGGGCATATACCCAGAGAAAACCAAAATTCAAAGAGACACATGCACCCCAATGTTCACTGCAGCACCATTTACAATAGACAGGTCATGGAAGCAACCTAAATGCCCATTGAAAGACAAATGGATAAAGAAGAAGTGGTATATATATACAATGGAATATTACTCAGCCATAAAAAGGAAAGAAATTGGGTCATTTGTAGAGACATGGATGGACCTAGAGACTGTCATACAGAGTAAAGTAAGTCAGAAAGTGAAAAACAAATATTGTATATTAACACATATATGTGGAATCTAGAAAAATGGTACCTGTCTGCAAGGCAGAAATAGAGACACAGATGTAGAGAACAAATGTATGGAAACCAAGGGGAGAAAGGGAGGGGGGTGGGATGAACTGGGAGACTGGGATTGACATATATACACTAATATGTATAAAATAGATAACTAATGAGAACCTGCTGTATAGTACAGGGAACTCTACTTCACTTTGCTGTACAGTAGAAACTAACACAACATTGTAAAACAACTATACCCCAATTAAAACAAAAAGCTATTACCAGAGAGGGCATAGTCAGGCTGGGGTAATTGTACATGACAGCATGGAGGTGGTGGGAGGTTAGTGTGTCGTTGACATGGCCAATGTGATAAGACATTTTCTGCTCATGGCCTAGTGGGAGAGACAGATCATAAACAAGTAAATAAATAAGTAATGTATAATTATAACTTCTGCTAAGTGCTATGGCTAACATAAAGACGGTGCAATAAGAAAGAATCATTTTGGAGGGAAGACTACTTAAACAGAAGTGCTTCTCTTATGATGTGATATTGCACCTGAAAAATGAAAGGAGCTCATCATGTGAACACACGAGGGTAAAGTGTCCCAGGTGAAGGAAATAGCACATAAAATACCCCAAAGTGGGAGAGGTAGTGTGTGCAAAAAACCTAGAGGGGGCAAGTGTGACCAACATGTGTTGATCAAGAAGAAAGTAGAACAAGATGTGCTAGGAAACAAATGCCATGCAGACCTTTCATTGTCGTTCATGAGAGAGTTTGGATTTTATTCTAAATGTAATAGGCAATTATTCAGAATTTAAGCAGGGGAGTGACATGTTCTAATTTACATACTTTTAAAACTGGTTATTGAGGTATGATTGATGTACAATTAACTAAATACATTTTTAACTATGAAATTTGATTTTTTGACATGTATATAAAGACTTGAAACCACCAAGATAATCATGATAATCAACATTCCACAGATTTTCCTTTGTTAGTCTTCCCTAGTACGCCCTCAGTCCCTACCCAGGCAAACATTGATCTGCTTTCTGTCACTAATAATCAGTAGTATTTTCTAGAATTTGATATAAAAGTAATCATACATAATGTTCTCATGTTGCCTGACTTCTTTCACTCAGTGTAATTATTTTGGGTTTAATTCATGTTGTTGGGTATATTAACAGATATTCCTTTTCACTGTCAAGTAGTAGTCCATTATATGGATATACCACACTTTTTATCCATTCACCTGCTGATGGACATTTGAATTGTTTCCAGTTTGGGGCTCTTACAAACACAACCACTATGACCATTTGTGTACCCATCTTGGTATGGCCATACGCTTTCATTTTTCTTTGGTAAACACCTAGGGATAAAATAGCTATATCATATGGTAGGTATATGCTTTACATTTTAAGAATCTGGAAAACATTTTCCAAAACAGTTATACCACTTTACATCCCCATATGCAGGGAAGAAGAGTTCTAGTTTGTCCATGTCCTTACCAAAACTTGACATGTCTTTTTAATTTTAGACAGTCTGATAGTGTTCAGTGGTACCTTATTGTGGTTTTAATTTTCATTTTCCTAATGGCTAATGAGATCAATTCACCTTTTCATGTTGTTATTTGTTATCTGTATATCTTCTTTGACAAAGTGCCTGTTCAAATATTTTTTTGCCGGAGGGGGAGGTTTTGCCCATTATTGAGCTTTGAGAGCTCTTTATATATTCTGGGTGCAAGTTGTTTATGAGATATTTGAATTGCATATTTTTTCACTCAGTTTGTTTTCATTCTCTTAGCAATATCTTGGAAGAGAAAATTTCCTAGTTGATGAAGTCCAATTTATCAATTTATTACTTTAGGGGTCATCCTTTTGGTGTCTAAGTTTTTGCCTAACACTTAGGGCACACAGATTTTCTCTTGTGTTTCTTCTAGAAATTTTTTATGAATTTAGGTTTCATATTTAGTCTATCATTCATTTTGAGTTAATTTTCTTTATGGTATCAGATATGAATCAAGTTCTTTTTTTGCGTATGAATATCCAATCATGCCAGTACCGTTTCCTAAATGATTGTTCTTTTCCACTGAATTGCCTTTGCACTTTTGTCAAAAATCAGCCAACCACACATGTTTCTGGACTCTATTCTGTTCCCTTGATCTATTTGTCTAACTTTCCACAAAAACTATACTGTCTTAATTACTGTAGCTCTATAAAAAGACTTGAAAATCAAGTAGTGTAAGTCATTCATCCTTTTACTCTTAAACTATTTGTATCTTTATATTTAAAGTGGGTTTCTTGCAGACAAAGTATAGTTCTTCCTCTTTTATCCAATCTAATAATCTCTGCCTTCTGAAATATTTAGACCATTTAAAAGCACATAATGTGTTGTTGTTGTTTTTTGTTTGTTTGTTTGTTTGCGGTACGTGGGCCTCTCACTGTTGTGGCCTCTCCCGTTGCGGAGCACAGGCTCCGGACGTGCAGGCTCAACGGCCATGGCTCATGGGCCCAGCAGCTCCGCAGCATGTGGGATCTTCCCGGACTGGGGCACGAACCCGCGTCCCCTGCATCGGCAGGCGGACTCTCAACCACTGCACCACCAGGGAAGCCCCATAATGTGTTTTTTAAAAGCATGTAGGAGTGTAAATATTGTATCATGATATTTGTTTTCTATTTGCCTCATATGGTTTTTCCCTCCTGTTTCTTTCTTTTTCTTCCTTTTAAGAAACTGGGTATTTTTATGATTACATTTGATCTACTTTGTTGGTTTGTTAGTTATAACTCTTTGTGAATTATTGTAGCGGTTGCTTTAGAATTTATAATATACATCTTATTTAACAACGTCTACCTAAAAGTGATATTATACCATTTCATGTATAGTGTAAAAACCCTGATATCTGTATACTTCTATTTCTCTTGTTCTTGCTTATATGCTTTTTCTGTCATACATTTTATATTGTATGCTATAACACTCATAACGTTTTTATTACTTTTATTTTCAATGGCCAATTATTTTTTAAAGAGATATAAACCATAAAAAAGTATTTTTCATTTACCCAAGTTACCATTTCTGGTGGTCTGCATTTATTTGTGTAGATCCAGATTTCCTCTAGCATCACTGCCTTCTGCCTAAATGACATCCTTTAATATTTTTGCAGTGCATGTCTACCGGTGATAAATTCTTTCAGAAAAATGCTTTATTTTGCTGTCATTTTGGAAAGTCATTTTCACTGGGTATCAAATTCTGAATTAATATTTTTTCTTTCAGTATTTTAAAGCTTTGCCACCTTGTTGACTGGAAAGCTGCTCTCATTCTTATCTTGACCCTCCTTAGATAAGGTGTCTTTTTTTTAAATAAATTTATTTATTTTTATTTATTTATTTTTGGCTGCATTGGGTCTTTGCTGCTGCATGCAGGCTTTCCCTAGTTGCGGCAAGCAGGGGATACTCTTCGCTGTGGTGTGCAGACTTCTCATTGTGGTGGCTTCTCTTGTTGTGGAGCACAGGCTCTAGACGTGCAGGCTTCCGTAGTTGTGGCACGAGGACTCAGTAGTTGTGCCTTACGGGCTCTAGAGCACAGGCTCTGTAGTTGTGGCACACGGGCTTAATTGCTCCACAGCATGGGGGATCTTCCTGGACCAAGGCTTGAACCTGTGTCCCCTGCATTGGCAGGTGGATTCTTAACCACTGCGCCACCAGGGAAGTCCCAGGAAGGTGTCTTTTATTCTCTGCATACCTGTAACATATTCTCTTTATCGCTAGTTTTGAGAAATTTGATTATGCTGTGCCTTGGTGAAGTTTTATTCATGCTTTTTGTGCCTGGAGTTCATTGGGATTTTCAGATCTGTGAGGTTATAGTTTACATCACATTTGAAAATTATTTGCCATTATTTTTCCAAATATTTTTCAGCCCCTCCCACTATGGTGGATCTAATTACATGTATATTAGCCTGTGTGAAGTTGTCACACACAGCTCACTGCACTCTGTTTAATTTTGGATAGTTTCAATGGCTGTGTCTTCAAGTTCTCTCAAGTTTTATTTGGCACTGTCTAATCTGTTTTTAGTCTCCCTGCCTCCATGTATTTTTCACCTCAGATGTTGTTTTCACCACTGGAAATTCGGTTTGGGCCTTTTTTTTTTTAATACTTATAAGCTACGTATATTATAATTATTTAACATCTTTATTGGAGTATAATTGCTTTACAATGGTGTGTTAGTTTCTGCTGTATAAAAAAGTGAATCAGCTATACATATAGATATAGCCCCATATCCCCTCCCTCTTGCATCTCCCTCCCACCCTCCCTTTCCCACCCCTCTAGGTGGACACAAAGCACCGAGCTGATCTCCCTGTGCTATGCGGCCGCTTCCCACTAGCTATCTACTTTATATTTGGTAGTGTATATATGTTCATGCCACTTTCTAACTTCATCCCAGGTTACCCTTCCTGTTGCCCATGTCTTCCAGTCCATTCTCTATGTCTGTGTTTTATTCCTGTCCTGCCCCTAGGTTCTTCAGAACCTTTTTCTATTTTTTTTTTTTTTTAGATTCCATATATATGTGTTAGCAAACAGTAATTGTTTTTCTCTTTCTAACTTACTTAACTCTGTATGACAGTCTCTCAGTCCATCCACCTTGCTACAAATAACTTTTTTTATGGCTGAGTAATATTCCATTATATATATGTGCCACATTTTCTTTATCCATTCATCTGTTGATGAACACTTAGGTTGCTTCCATATCCAAGCTTTTGTAAATAGAGCTACAATGAACATTGTGGTACATGACTCTTTGAATTATGGTTTTCTCAGGGTGTATGCCCAGTAGCGGGATTGCTGGGTCGTATGGTAGTTCTATTTTTCAGTTTTTTGAGGAACCTCCATACTGTTCTCCATAGTGGCTGTATCAATTTACATTCCCACCAACAGTGCAAGAGGGTTCCCTTTTCTCCATACCTTTTCCAGCATTTATTGTTTGTAGATTTTTTAATGATGGCTGTTCTGACTGGTGTGAGGTGATACCTAATTGTAGCTTTGATTTGCATTTCTCTAATGATTAGTGATGTTGAGCATCCTTTAGTGTGTTTGTTGGCAATCTGTATATCTTCTTTGGAGAAATGTCTCTTTAGGTCTTCCACCCATTTTTGGATTGGGTTGTTTGTTTTTTTGATATTCAGCTGCATGAGCTGCTTGTATATTTTGGAGATTAATCCTTTGTCAGTTGCTTTGTTTGCAAATATTTTCTCCCATTCTGAGGGTTGTCTTTTCATCATGTTTATGGTTTCCTTTGCTGTGCAAAAGCTTTGAAGTTTCATTAGGTCCCATGTTTATTTTTGTTTTTATTTCCATTTCTCTAGGAGGTGGGTCAAAAAGGATCTTGCTGTGATTTATGTCATGGAGTGTTCTACCTATGTTTTCCTCTAAGAGTTTTATACTCTCTGGCCTTACATTGAGATCTTTAATCCATTTTGAGTCTATTTTTGTGTATGGTATTAGGGAGTGTTCTATTTTCACTTTTTTACATGTAGCTGTCCTTTTTTCCCAGCACCACTTGTTGAAGAGGCTGTCATTTCTCCATTGTATATTCTTATATCTTTTATCAAAGATAAAGTGACCATATGTGCGTGGGTTTATCTCTGGGCTTTCTGTCCTGTTCCATTGATCTATATTTCTGTTTTTGTGCCAGTACCATACTGTCTTGATTAATGTAACTTTGTATTATCATCTGAAATCAGGGAGCCTGATTCCTCCAGCTCTGTTTTTCTTTCTCAAGATTGCCTTGGTTTTTCAGGGTCTTTTGTGTTTCCATACAAATTGTGAAATTTTTTGTTCTAGTTCTGTGACAAAGGCCATTGGTAATTTGATAGGGATTGCATTGAATCTGTAGATTGCTTTGGGTTGTATAGTCATTTTCACAATGTTGATTCTTCCAATCCAAGAACATGATATATCTCTCCACCTTTTTGTATCATCTTTAATTTCTTTCATCAGTGTCTTATAGTTTTCTGCATACAGGTCTTTTGTCTCCTTAGGTAGGTTTATTCCTAGGTATTTTATTATTTTTGTTGCAGTGGTAAATGGGAGTGTTTCCTTAATTTCTCTTTCATATTTTTCATCATTAGTGTATAGGAATGCAAGAAATTTCTGTACATTAATTTTGTATCCTGCTACTTCACCAAATTCATTGATTAGCTCTAGTAGTTTTCTAGTAGTGTCTTAGGATTCTCTATGTATAGTACCATGTCATCTGCAAACAGTGACAGTTTTACTTCTTCTTTTCTAATTTTGATTCTTTTTATTTCTTTTTCTTCTCTGATTGCTGTGGTGAAAATTTCCAAAACTATGTTGAATAATAGTGGTGAGAGTGGGCAACCTTGTCTTGTTCCTGATCTTAGAGAAAATGCTTTCAGTTTTTCACCATTGAGAACGATGTTGACTGTGGGTTTGTCATATATGGCCTTTATTATGTTGAGGTAAGTTCCCTCTATGCCTACTTTCTGCAGCGTTTTTATCATAAATGAGTGTTGAATTTTGTTGAAAGATTTCTCTGCATCTATTGAGATGGTCATATGGTTTTTCTCCTTCAATTTTTTAATATGGTTTATCACATTAATTTACTTGCGTATATTGAAGAATCCTTGTATTCCTGGGATAAACCTCACTTGATCATGGTGTATGATCCTTTTAATGTGCTGTTGGATTCTGTTTGCTCGTAGTTTGTTGAGGATTTTTGCATCTATGTTCATCAGTGATATTACCCTGTAGTTTTCTTTTTTTCTGGCATCTTTGTCTGGATTTGGTATCAGGGTGATGGTGGCCTCATAGAATGAGTTTGGGAGTGTTCCTCCCTCTGTTATATTTTGGAAGAGTTTGAGAAGGATAGTTGTTAGCTCTTCTCCAAATGTTTGATAGAATTTGCCTTTGAAGACTTCTGGTCCTGGGCTTCTGTTTCTTGGAAGATTTTTAATTACAGTTTCCATTTCAGTGCTTGTGATTGGTCTGTTTATATTTTCTATTTCTTCCTGGTTCCGTCTTGAAACGTTGTGGTTTTTGAAGAATTTGTCTATTTCTTCCAGATTGTCCATTTTATTGGCACATAGTTGCTTGTAGTAACCTCTCATGATCTTTTGTATTTCTGAAGTGTCAGTTGTTACTTCTCCTTTTTCATTTCTAATTCTATTGATTTGAGTCTTCTCCCTTTTTTTCTTGATGAGTCTGGCTAATGTTTTATCCATTTTGTTTATTTTCTCAAAGAACCAGCTTCAATTTTATTTATCTTTGCTATCGTTTCCTTCATTTCTTTTTCATTTATTTCTGATCTGATCATTATGATTTCTTCCCTTCTGTTAACTTTGGGGTGTTTTTGTTCTTCTTTCTCTAATTGCTTTAGGTGTTAGGTTATGTTGTTTATTTGAGATGTTTCTTGAGGTAGGATTGTATTGCTATAAAATTCCCTCTTAGAACTGCTTTTGCTGCATCTTATAGGTTTTAGGTCATCATGTTTTCATTGTCATTTGTTTCTAGGTACTTTTTCATTTACTCTTTGATTTCTTCAGTGATCTCTTAGTTATTTCGTAGTGTGTTTCTTAGCCTCTGTGTGTTTGTATTTTTTACAGATTTTTTACTGTAATTGATAACTAGTCTCATAGTGTTGTGGACGGAAAAGATACTTGATACGATTTTAATTCTCCTAAATTTACCAAGGCTTGATTTGTGACCCAAGATATGATCTATCCTGGAGAATGTTCCATGAGCACTTGAGAAGAAAGTGTATTCTGTTGTTTTTGGATGGAATGTCCTATAAATATCAATTAAGTCCATCTTGTTTAATGTATCATTTAAAGCTTGTGTTTCCTTATTTATTTTCATTTTGGATGATCTGTCCATTGGTGAAAGTAGGGTTTTAAAGTTTCCTACTATGATTGTGTTACGTCAATTTCCCCTTATATGGCTGTTAGCATTTGCCTATGTACTGAGGTGCTCCTATGTTGGGTGCATATATATTTACAATTGCTATATCTTCTTCTTGGATTGATCCCTTGATCATTATGTAGTGTCCTTCTTTGTCTCTTGTAATAGTCTTTATTTTAAAGTCTATTTTGTCTGATATGAGAATTGCTACTCCAGCTTTCTTTTGATTTCCATTTGCATGGAATATCTTTTCCCATCCCCTCACTTTCAATCTGTATGTGTCCCTAGGTCTGAAGTGGGTCTCTTGTAGAGAGCATATGTACTAGTCATGTTTTTGTATCCATTCAGCCAGTCTATGACTTTTGGTGGAAGCATTTAATCCATTTACATTTAATGTAGTTATAGGTATGTATGTTCCAATTACTATTTTCTTAATTGTTTTGGGTTTGTTATTTTAATTATTTTCCTTCTCTTGTGTTTCCTGCCTAGAGAAGTTCCTTTAGCATTTTTTGTAGAGCTGGTTTGGTGGTGCTGAATTCTCTTAGCTTTTGCTTATCTGTAAAGTTTTTAATTTCTCTGTCGAATCTGAATTAGATCCTTGCTGGGTAGAGAATCTTGGTTGTAGGTTTTTCCCTTTCATCACTTTAAATACATCCTGCCACTCCCTTCTGGCTTGCAGAGTTTCTGCTGAAGGATCAGCTATTAACATTATGGGGATTCCGTTGTATGTTAATTGTTGCTTTTCCCTTGCTGCTTTTAATATTTTTTCTTTGTATTTAATTTTTGATAGGTTGATTAATATGTTTCTTGGCGTGTTTCTCCTTGGATTTATCCTGTACGGGACTCTCTGTTCTTCCTGGAGTTGATTGACTATTTCCTTTCCCATATTAGTGAAGTTTTCAACTATAATTTCTTCAAATATTTTCTCAGTCCCCTTTTTCTTCTCTTCTTCTTCTGGGACCCCTATAATTCGAATGTTGGTGCATTTAATGTTGTCCCAGAGGTCTCTGGGATTGTCCTCAATTCTTTTCATTCTTTTTTCTTTATTCTGTTCTGCGGTAGTTATTTCCACTATTTTATCTTCCAGGTCACTTATCCATTCTTCTGCCTCAGTTATTCTGCTATTGATTCCTTCTAGAGAATTTTTAATTTCCTTTATCGTTTGTTTGCTCTTTAGTTCTTCTAGGTCCTTATTACACGTTTCTTGTATTTTCTCCATTCTATTTCCAAGATTTTGGATCATCTTTACTATCATTATTCTGAATTCTTTTTCAGGTAGACTGCCTATTTCCTCTTCATTTGTGAGGTCTGGTGGGTTTTTATCTTGCTCCTTCATCTGCTGTGTGTTTCTCTGTCTTCTCATTTTGCTTAACATACTGTGTTTGGGGTCTCCTTTTTGCAGGCTGTAGGTTCTTAGTTCCCGTTGTTTTTGGTGTCTGCCCCCAGTGGCTAAGGTTGGTTCAGTGGGTTGTGTAGGCTTCCTGGTGGAGGGGATTGGTTCCTGTATTCTGGTGGATTAGGCTGGATCTTGTCTTTCTGTTGGGCAGGACCACATCCGGTGGTGTGTTTTGGGATGTCTGTGGCCTTATTATGATTTTTGGTAGCCTCATTGCTAATGGGTGGGTTTGTGTTCCTGTCTTGCTAGTTGTTTGGCATAGGGTGTCCAGCACTGTAGCTTGCTGGTTGTTGAGTGGAACTGGGTCTTAGCATTGAGATGGAGATCTCTGGGAGAGCTTTCGCTCTGTGATATTACATGGAACCAGGAGGTCTCTGGCGGACCAATGTCCTGCATTCGGCTCTCGCACCTCAGAGGCACAGGCCTGACACCTGGCCAGAGCACTAAGACCCTGTCAGCCACATGGCTCAGAAGAAAAGGGAGAAAAAAAAAAGGAAAAAAAGAAAGAAAAATAAATAAAATAAAGTGATTAAAATAGAAAAAAAATATTAACAATAAAAAAATTTAAAGTAATAAAAGAAAAGTAAGAGAGTAAGAAAGAAGAGCGCAACCAAACCAAAAATCAAATCCTCCAATGATAACAGGTAAAAACTATACTAAAAAAACAAACATAAAACAAAATACAGACAGTCAGAACCCTAGGACAAATGGCAAAAGCAAAGGTATACAGACAAAATCATACAAAGAAGCATACACATACAGACTCACAAAAAGTGGAAAAGGAAACAAAGAAAAAAATATATATATATATTTTAAAAAGGGAAGAGAGCAAACAAATCAATAAGCAGATATACCAATGATAATAAGCTCTAAACTAAGATAAACATAAAACCAGAAACAAATTCGATGCAGAAAGCAAACCCCAGGTCTACAGTTGCTTCCGAAGTCCACCATCTCAATTTTGGGATTCTTCACTGTCTATTCAGGTATTCCACAGATGCAGGTACATCAAGCTGATTGTGGAGATTTAATCTGCTGCCCCTGAGGCTGCTGGGAGAGATTTCCCTTTCTCTTCTTTGTTTGCACAGCTCCTGGGGTTCAGTTTTGGATTTGGCCCTGCCTCTGCGTGTAGGTCACCTGAGGGCATCTGTTCCCCGCCAAGACAGGACGGGTTTAAAGGCGTGGCTGATTAGAGGGCTCTGGCTCACTCAGGCCGGGGGGGTAGGGAGGGGTACAGAATGTGGGGCAAGCCTGCAGACGTCAGAGGCTGGCGTGACATTGCAACAGCCTGAGGTGCGCGTGTGTTCTCCCGGGAAAGTTGTCCCTGGATCACAGGACCCTGGCAGTGGCGGGCTGCACAGGCTCCCGGGAGGGGAGGTGTAGGATAGTGACCTGTGCTTGCACACAGGCTTCTTGGTGGCTGCAGCAGCAGCCTTAGCGTCTCATGCCTGTCTCTGGAGTCTGCGCTGATAGCAGCCACTCACGTCTGTCTCGAGCTCGTTTAGGTGGTGCTCTGAATCCCCTCTCCTCGTGCACCCTGAAACAATGGTCTCTTGCCTCTTAAGCAGTTCCAGAGTTTTTCCCGCACTCCGTCCCGTATAGCTGTGGTGCACTAACCCCCTTCAGGCTGTGTTCACGCAGCCAAACCCAGTCCTCTCCCTGGGATCTGACCTCCGAAGCCAGAGCCTCAGCTCCCTGCCCCCACCTGTCCCGGCGGGTGAGCAGACAAGCGTCTCAGGCTGGTGAGTGCTGGTCGGCACCAATCCTCTGTGTGAGAATCTCTCTGCTTTGCTCTCTGCACCACTGTTGCTGCGCCATCCTTCATGGCTCTGAAGTTTACCCCATGCCACCTCCCGTCTCCACCAGTGAACAGTCTTGCTAGTGTGTGGAAACTTTTCCTTCTTCACAGCTCCCTATCCGAAGTGCAAGTCCCTCCCTATTCTTTTGTCTCTGTTTTTTCTTTTGCCCTGCCCAGGTACATGGGGAGTTTCTTGCCTTTTGGGAAGTCTGAGGTCTTCTGCCAGTGTTCAGCTGGTGTTCTGTAGGAGTTGTTCCACATGTAGATGTAGGGATTTTTTGGCCCCCAGGCATGTGGGATCTTAGCTCCCCTACCAGGGATCGAACCTGTATCCCCTACACTGGAAGGTGAAGTCTTAACAACTGGACCACCAGGGAAGTCCCTGCATGTAGTTCTGATGTCTTTGTGGGGAGGAAGGTGATCTCCATGTCTTACTCCTCTGTCATCTTGAAGGTGCCCCCTCCGTTTTGGGTCTTTGAATATCTTCCATGTCTAGTTAAATGTTCAATCTTTCTTCTAACTTCCTGAACATATGGAATGTAATTATAACAACTGTTTTCATGGTCTTGTTTGTGAATTGTATCATCTGTGCTATTTCTGGGTCAGTTTAATTTATTGACTTTTTTCTTCGTTATTAGTTCATATTTTCTTGCCTTTTTTGCATGCTTATTAATTTTTGATTAGATAATAGACATTGTGAATTTCATTTTGTTGGGTGCTGGATATTTTTGTATTCCTATGGCTATTCTTAATTTTGTTCTGAGACACAAAAAAGTTACTTGGAAACATCTTGATCCTTTCATTTCTTGCTCTTAAGTTTTGTGAAGTGAGGCCAGAGTAGCATTTTGTCTAGGACTAATTATGCTCCGTTTTGGAGGCAAAATTCTTTCGAGTTAGGCTCAATGCCTACTCAATGCCCCATTAATCACATGGTTTTCCACTCTGGCTAGCTGGGAAATAAACTATTCCTACTCCTGTGTGACCTCCAGTGATTGTTCCCTATAATCCTTTCGTAGTGCTTTTCCTCACACACATGAACTGATTAGTACTTGGCTGAAACCTTAATGGGACCTTCTACAGATCAGCAGACTTGTCTGCCATATGCTTTCTCTTCTTCCATAATTTGTTCTGAGCTCCCTTGGCCTCCCTGGACTTCCAGTTCTGGATCCTCAAGTCAGGGAGTCCCTGCTCCTTGACAGTAAGCAGTAAGCACATAGAAAGCAGGAAGGCAGTAAACTGGAGAATTGTGGGGACCATCTCTTTTGTTTCTTATTTCTCAGGGATCACTGTCCTTAGTTGCCTGATGCCCAGTGTCTTAAAAAATAATTGTTTCATACATTTTGACCAGTTTTCAACTGTTTCAGATTGGAGGGTAAATCTAGTCACTGTTATTGCATCTTGGGTGAAAGCATTCCAATTTATGTTTTTAAAGACTACTTTGCTGTGTGGAGAACAAACCGGAAGGCAAGTTATTTCTCTGAACATCAGGCTTGTTTGTTTTTTAACCAGTAAAATACAGGCAATGTAGGTAAAGCCTACCCCACAGTGTTATTGTGAAAATTAAATGAGACAATACATACGGTGTATAAAGAAGATTAGTTGCACTCTTTCCTGCATGGTATAAAGATAATAAATAATATTTTAAATATCAATTTTTGTATCCACAGGTATAAATACTCAATTCAATCCCCCTGTAAGATGGCAAAATAATCTACCCAACAATGCCATCGAGATAGCAAGTCAAATAGAATCGGTTAAGAGACAATAGCAGCATATGTATGCCTATTACCCTGGTAACTTTTTACAAGAGGGGCCCACCATAGATGGGGGAGTCCTCAGAGAATTGTGAAGAGACTTAGGGAATAAAACTGAGAGGGAGCCTTTACACAGGTTTGCTTGTAGGCTTAAAAGCTACCCGTAGGACAGTCCAGCCATCTTGGAGCCCCCTATGGTGAAACCGTTAGCGGAAACAATGCATGTTTATTACTTTGGAGCACACAGGCATCTCTAGAACAAAACTTCCCTGAGAGGAACACATTTAAGGACACAGCTGTCTATTGTCAAAACAGCCAAGAAAGAGAGAAGCTGTCTGAATTTTAAATCAGTCTTCATCTTTATAGTTCTGGAATATACGAGCACACATGAACCTTACTCTTTTTTATACATGAGGACAGATTCCCACTCCCGCGTCCTTCCTCTACAAATGACTAAAACAAAACTACATTCGTTTTCAGCTACACTGCAGGAAATGCTTGCTCTGATCTTTGGCTATATCATTTCCAACACTGCAGTCTTGAGCCAACTCTAAGATAAGCTGTTATTATTTTAACAGTTTATCAAGTAATTTCCAAGAGGCTTCCATTTGCTGTTTGTGTTGGAAAGTTGTTTCTGCCTAAGATTATATGTGCTCCAAGCAGCGTTTGTGGTCAGAGTCCTTACCGAGCCAATGTAGCTTACTCCAAGCTTTCACAGATGTGAGAGCTCACTTTGGGTACATTTTCTTTTTTCTTTTTTTTTTTTTAAACAAAACTGGATGATTAACAAATCCCACAATGAGGTAACTCCCAGCTCAGTCCCTCACATGTTTACTAGCTACTCTTTGGCTGCTGGAATATTTATCATAATAAGCAAAACCTTAATCAAATCAGCAAAAGTTTTCAGTTGCAGCCTTCAAGTCCTCTTGCTCCAAATTCATGCTGGCTGTCTTCATCAGTACTGATATCTCCATGCAAAGAACAAGGGAGGGAAATAAAACCCCTTTTTTCAGTGAAAGAGAAAGTAACAAATAATGGCAAATTTTTCTAGCTTTAGGATTCATAAAAATGAGCGTATTGTGGTCTCTCTAACCAAAGTGATCTAATTCCCAGAAAACAGCCGATCGTATCTGCTGAACTGGTCTCACTCCGTGCTGTATTTTCTATCGCAATTCTCACTTTGTTCATGAAACAGCAATGATGATTTAGAGTGACATGTTGTTGCTATGGAATCTTATTTCTCTTGCTTTTAGTCTATTGAGGACGTGTGAGCTCTTAAACGTCTCTGCATGAGTTATTGCTCAAACACACTGAAAAGCACTGATGGCCTGGGCAGCTGTTCAAACCCAAACTCCAACCAGGGGTGGTTACAGAGTCAAAGGTTGGGGTTAGACTGTGCAACCCATAAAATATAAACCAGGCAAATGTGTAAGTCATGGCCTGTAAATTTATCTTGGAGGATTTTGATGATTCGAGCATTTACCACTGTAGTTAGTTAGTCCAGGATTTAAAGTTGTGCATTATTCTCTGTCTGACTTACTTCACTCAGTAAGACAATCTATATCGCTTATATGTGGAACCTAAAAAAAGGGTACAAATGAACTTATCTATAAAACAGAAACAGAGCTACAGACATAGAAAACAAACTTAGGGTTACCAGAGGGTAAGGGGGAGGAGGGATAAATTGAAAGATTGGGATTGACATATACACACTACTGTATATAAAATAGATAACTAATGAGAACCTACTGTATAACACAGGAAACTCTACTCAATACTCTGTAATGGCCTATACGGGAAAAGAATCTTAAAAAAGAGTGGATATATGTATATGTATGACTGATTCACTTTTCTGTACACCTGAAACTAACACAACATTGTAAATCAACTACACTCCACTAAAAATTTTAAAAAAAGAAAGCATCTCTGTATCTTTTTAATAAAGTTCTGCCAATAATCAAAAAAGATAATAATAATAAAAGTTGTGCATTATTTATTCCATATATGGCATACTGAGTTACTTCTCTTGCCTAATTTTCATAGGCAGAAGTGGTATGTATCAATGAAGATTCTTCCTCTCGTGACCTGGCAACTCAGATCTCCACACCGAAAAGAGAGAGTCAGCTCAGTTGCCCTGATACCTCACTGCTTGTCACCTCACTGAGGGATTTATAACAGTTCCCTAGAATGTAACCTCCATGAGGACAGGGACATTGTTTTGTTTACTGCTGTCTACCTAGCACTTTAAATGGAGATGATGTGTAACAGATGATCAATAAACATTTGCTTAAATGACTTAATACAATCATAGAAACTTATTGTAAGGGATGTAAACACTGCTGATTCTCCTTCTCAGCCATTTCCAGGGTCTCTCCTACAAAGTGATTCCAACTGATCTTATATCTTCTGGAACCCCTGCAGACATGAGACCCCCCACTACTTGGAAGGCAGTCCATTCCATTTATGAAGGTCTTTCACTGTTCTAAACTTCCATCTTATGTGGAATCACAGTCTGTCTCTTTGTGTCTTCCCTCTTTCATTCTTGTTCTTCCTTCCAGAGTGACACTGTTTTTCCTGACAATGTTTCAAAGAGCAGGAGATGGTCTCACAGTTCCCTGTGGAGCCCAAATGGCTTGAAGCAGAGTATAATGGCTAAAGGGGTGTGACCCATAAAACCAGGAAGCAGCTCTTCTCCTATCGAACAGCTGATTTTCAGAATGCTGTTCAGACCTACCAGTTTTAAAGATGGCATGATATTAATGGAGTAATTAGGTTTCATTATATTGCAAGAGGTTACTGGACGTTAGGGGGGGAATAATCTCCATTTTAATTTGGCCTGACACAAAGCTTTGAGGAATCTAGATTCTCAAGGAACTATATACTAATTTTTGATCAGGTACAGACCTTGAAATTGAAACTGTAATTCATTAATCATATAGCTCTTTTTAAATTGAGTATGTACTCTGTACCATCCCTTATTTTCCAATGTTGCCTTAAGACTATATAACTAATAGCTAAGATTTGTTAAGTGCTTCATGCTCTACAAATGTTATCGCACTGAATTCTCATAGCAAACCTATGAATAGTATTCTAGTGTTATCTTCATTCTTATAAGAGGAAACTTAGTTTCAGTGAGGATGAGTAACTCATGCAAGGTCACCAGCAGGAATGTCACAGGGTCAGGCTTCAAACTCCGGTCTGTCTGACACCAAAGTGCTAATGAGAAATAAATTCTTGCGGGGGCAAAACCCAAGTTCAACTTGTCTTTGTTGACAAACTGTCTGATACACAGTTGGTGCTCAATAAATATATGTGGGACACATTTGGTGACAGTGGACTGAGGGTCAAAGCATGATTCACAACGTAACACTTTACACCTCAAATTCCATCTCTGTGAAACAAGGGACTTGGGCTGCATGATCTCTAGGCTTCCTCCCAGTCTTAAGAATGCATGCTGCCAGTCCCGGGATGAGGATGAATCCGAGTTTAGCAGCACAGACAAGAGGGAAGAGATTGCGTGAGGAGCCGCATGGACTAATACTGCATTCCTTTGAACAGAATGTTCCCTCTGCCCAAAATACCCTTTCCCACTTGCTCACTTGGCAAATGTCCAATGGTCAGCTCCACCAGCCTCCCCTCTGTGAAACTGTCCTTGACCTCTCCGTCAACACACCCTTTCCAGTACACACACAAAATTATTCCCTCCTCATGGCCCCCAAGTCCACTGTGCAGGATTTGTGATTATTTGATTGTGGGTCTGTCTCCCCATCTCACACCTCGACTTGAGCTCCTTACAAATAAAACCCACCTCCTATTCATCTCCAGGCCCTGTCATGGAGCCTGGCATGTAAAGCAAGCCTTCCATAAATGTTTTGTGAGTGGCTAAATGAGCTAGCAGGCCATGTGTAGGGAAAGCAGAGGAGAACAATTGACCTTAATAGAGAATTCATGTCAGAAAACAGTGAGAAGGTAAGTTAGTAAGTGAGGCTAAGACTTGAAGTCCAGAAAGCAGAGTTTATTTAGGCTTGGTGCCCCAGCCAATGCCTCAGTTCCATTCTTGGGAAGGCAAGTGACAGTGAAAAGAAGAATCCTATCAGGAAAATTAGTAGAGACGTGGTTTCTCATTTAAAAAATGAATAAAGGTAATGAACTTGCTTTCTTCCTTAGCATACTCTTAATAAACCCATAGCTCATTTATTATATTGCACACTTATATGAATAAAAACAGAGTCTGATTTGGAGGTGTCTTTCTGATTTTAAGTTAATGAATTTTTAATAAACCACTAACACAATAAACAAACATCTTTACCCGGGTTAAAACAAGTTTGAATAAGTCTAAACAGTTGCTGTTAGAATGTGCTGCACCCAGCTCAGCACCTGGCACATACCAAGTGCTCACTTAGTATTCTTTAAATGTCAAGTTCATTTCACACGTGGTAGCAGTTACTCTTGTTTTTCGCATGCATGGAGGATAACAGCAGTCCCCAGGTCTAAACACAGTGATTCTTTTAGAAGATTAAAAAAATAATTAAAGATTGAAAGATCTGTAGTGTTTGTGTTTAGAATACAGAACATATATGTATATTTATATGCTTATCTTTTAGTTCTCTGAGGTGTAAAACAATATTAAAATACATGCCTAGGAGAGCACATGTCAAACGACTACAGTAGATGGTAGCTCAGAAATGCATTCATCACCAGCTGGACAACCTATACCAAGGGTAAGCAACTGAACAGGTGACATTACTTTAAAAGCCAAACAAGTCCCTTTTATCCTGGAGCATCTCAGAGAGAGCACTGGAAGACAGTCCAGTCAGTTCAAGTCCGTTGATGGAAGTGGTTTAGCCATGTTTCCCCAGGTGGAAGCCATATTGCCGTGTAGTTGCATCATTTTGCAATCATGGAATTTAAACTCACAAGCAATTTCAGAATGCAGAATTTTCTCCTTAATGCGAACAAGAGCAGAAAGATGTGTGCGGGGTGTGTGTGTGTGTGTGTGTGTGTGTGTGTGTGTGTGTTTAAAATGAGGATGGCCTAGGAGGACTCTTCTGTGATATTTGGAATCTGAATTTAAGTAATTAAATCCTAAGTGACTAAGTGTGATACTATTAGACAAACAATATGTGATGCAATGGATAATGATCTCATTTAGACCACCTATGAGCCCACATTTATGTCTTGGAAAGGGTGAGGTTCCATCTTGACTCCTAGTCTCTTATAAGGATTTCCATAATGGTACAGCTCTGCTGATGGTTTATCTCTACCTGTGTGGGGGGCTCTGCAATCCTCCAAAGTTTGGCTTTCTTATGCATATTTATCACTTTAAAATTTACAAGTAATTGCTAGGATATTATTTCAGAAATAAATAGAAATCAACTCCAGTTCCCAGTGCTCTCATCCACAGGACTAAGGAGAGGTGGCAGGCTCTTTCCTTATATTCAGAAGTCTTGTCATAATATAAATTTTAGCCAGAAATTGGATATTATATACAAGGACTTTGAACCAAGTCCTAGTTATTAAAATCCTAAAAGATCTCATGATAGCAGGGCCTCATTTCTTGTGTGTATTCTATAGGTGCTTGTAAATTTGGTAGGTGTATCTGAATTGTGTCAAAATGATCCCATTCTTCATTAATGTTCGTGTATATTTCAAAGATAACTTATCTTCATTCCTGATTTTGATCTTCCTTTGGTAGTGGCTTCTAACTCTCTAGATTTATGCTTCCCTGCCCCTAGCCCTTTTGAAAGCAGTTAATCTTTCCAGCTAGTTTCAAGTACAGTGTAGTGGAACAGAACTTAGGCTTTGGAGCTTGTGGTAGTTATTAGTATGTTCGTTAAGTATTTCTGATTCTCCTTTCAGGCACAATAGATTTTCACCTCTCTGCCCCCCTGAAGATAAGAAGGTCTGCATGACTCCTTTTGTTCAAGGAAATGAAAGTGTAAGTGATGTGGCCACTTCCAGGGGGAAAGTTTAGGAGCTTTACATGTGATTTGCCACACCACTCTTTCTTTTCTTTCCTGCTTCCCCAATCATGGAAGTCTGGATATGACACCCCCTTCAGATGAGGTCGCCTGGTGAAGACAATACAGAAGAGAATCCCTAACTCACATGACATAACATTTGTTATTTTTAAGCCACTGAGACTTGGGGGTTAGCTGTTATTGCTGCAGAACCTACCTTATCCTGACTGATATGGGGCTGGACAGGCCTGGGCTCAGGTCCTTGGACAGATTATGGGACTTCTCCCACCCCCTCAGAGAGTCACGTGAGGATTCAATAAATGTACATGAGCAAAGTGGTTGTCCCAAAGAATGTATATAGCAATGTTTGTTCCTTGGCCTTCCTTTTTCTTCCTTTACCTGTGAGGAGAGAGCTAGTGTCTTATTTACCACCTGATTGTGTCCAGACTAAGCCCTGGAATCCGGAAGATGCTTGAATAAATAAATGAACACACAGAAACATTTACATGCACTTAGAGACTTATTTAAAAGATCCTTTAGCAACCCTTTTGCAACATGAATGTTCTTTTTTTCTGCTCATTTCCTTACATCAGGTTTTCCAAGGCACAGTCAGACAAGAAGACAGTTTGGGTGAGGAGGAGAGGACATGGTGCTGGGATTTTAGCTTTGGCCCAGCCAGTTGCTGGCCCGGGTGATCCCGGACTGAGAGGGACAACGTGTGGCACCCCAAGTGAAGGTGGCAATGGCCCCACTGACCTCTTCTTCACGCAGTCCTCTTCTCTGCTCTGAGTATCACATTTGAGGGGGACATTAACACACAAGAATGCACACAAGTGGCAGGTGACGGGGGCGGGAATGGAAGGCAGGTCGGTCAAGATGCTGAGAAGTTGTGAAGCCCTTGTTTATGGCTCCAAATTCCCTCTTGCTATTGTGAGGTTAATTGCACATGGAAACTGTTTGTGTTCTCAGTACTTTGGTGGACAAAGTAGGTAAAAATGTTGCAACCTGATAAACCAGAGTCTGTGCTATGACCCAGGGATACGGCACATGACACAAAGCATTTTTAGTAAGGGCAGTAACTTCCTCATTCTCTTGTTTAGAAGTCACAGGGGGAAAAGCAACCTGAAATTATCTAGCAAACAGAAAGATGGAAAATGAGGAATATGGAATTTTGTCACCCCATTTTATAAATAGGCAGCATTAGCAAAGGCAGACAGGAACCAGCCCTCGAAAGGAGGAAGGGAAGGCCACCGGGGAGGGAGGAGGGCGTTACGAGCCTCGGAGCCAGGGACCAGGCTTGCTTCTTCTGCAGACATCTGGGGGCTGCTGCTCTGAGTCCAGAGGAGGAACTGAGATGCCAGGGGAAGATACTTCAGAAATGTGCTTGATGCCAGGGTGCCTGAGCTTCATGGACAAACACAGCATGGAACTGAGGAGAAAATAGAATCTTCTCAATTAATCAAGGATAGAAGGATCCAAACCAAGAAACATTGGCTTCTGAGGCTAGCCTGAGATATTAAGGCCAAAGATTCTCTATAAGATGTCTTCTTAAAATAAAAATTGACTTTACTTAGTTAGACCTATAATTGTCTCCACTGTATACTTTGTTCTCTGAGCAACTCCTACATGATGGAAAGGTAGCTTTTACCATATTCAGGACAAGTGGGGCAGGGAAAAGTTATTGATGATGTTAATTCATTAATTCCATGACAAGCTTTGAACACCTATTAAGTGTCAGACAACAAACTAGGTACTAGTGATATAGAAATTAGAATGACAGTCCCTGTCCTAAAGGATGTCCAGGGGTAGTGGGGGAGATGGATTCAGAAATAGGTAATTAGATAATTAAATGCAATGAGGAGGTGGGCCAAGGGATTCTGGAGGCATCTGGGAAGAGCACCTAGCCCAGGGGAAAGGCATGAAGAGCAAGAGGTTGGAAGGTCAGGGAAGAGAGGACCTCAGAAGCAAGTCTTAGAGGATGAGCAGAAGTCAGCCAGGCAGCCAGCAGGAGCCCAGGCGGGATGGTTACTCAGGGCTGCAAGGGGGCACCAGAAGAGGCGGGAGGTAAGACTGCGAGGGCCTTGATGGGGCTTGGACTTCATCTGAGGGAAATGGGGGGCCTTTAAGGCTTTTCTGTGGGGAAGTGACTCTTTCACCTTTTTACAAATATTCTTTTTAGGAAGATGGCTCCTGAGGTCGGGGGAGGGGGATTTGAAGGGGGAGAGTGGAGGCACAGTCATGAGGCTGTGGCTACATCACTGTGAGATATGAGGAGGCCTGAACTGCAGCCATGGGAGCTGGGAAGAGACCCCGGCCAAAGTCCCAGGATGAAGTGAGCCTCAAGCTCTTTCTTGTTTGTTTGTTTATTTATTTTAATTTTTATTTTATATTGGAGTATAGTTGATTAATATTTATTTTTAACTGTTTTATGCAGGAGTTTTTAATTGAAGTATAGTTGATTTACGATATTATATTTATTTCAGATGTATAGCATAGTGACTCAGTACTTTTATAGTTTATACTCCATTAAAAGTTATCACAAGAAAATGGCTATATTTCCTTGTGCTGTACAATATATCCTTGTTGCTTATCTATTTTATACATAGTAGTTTGTCTCTCTTAATCCTGTACCTTTAACTTGACTCCCGTTTCCCTCTCCCCTCTGATAACCACGCTTGTTTTCTATATCTGTGATTCTGTTTCTGTTTTGCATATATACTCATGTGTAGCATCTCTTAATCTCCACTTTTTGTGATATCATATGGTGTTTGTCTTTCTTTAGCTTATTTCACTAAGCATAATATTCTCTAGGTCCATCCATGTTGCTGCAAATGGCATTATTTCATTCTTTTTTATGGCTGAGTAATATTCCATTGCATATATATACCACAACTTCTTTATCCATTCATCTGTTGATGGACATGGTTTGCTTTGTATTTTGGCTACTGTGAACAGCACTGCTATGAACACTGAGCTACATGTATCTTTTCAAACTATTGTTTTCATTTTTTCCAGATATATAGCCAGGAGTGGAATTGCTGGATCATATGGTAGTTCTATATTTAGTGTTTTGAGGAACCTCCATACGGTTTTCCATAGTGGCTGCACCAATTTACATTCCCACTAACAGTGTAGGAGGGTTCCCTTTTTCCACATCCTCTCCACATTTGTTATCTGTAGACTTTTCAATGATATCCATTCTGACAGGTGTGAGGTGATATCTCATTGTTGTTTTGATTTGCATTTCTCTAATAATTAGCAACGTTGATAGTCTGTTAGCCATCTGTATGTCTTCTTTGGAAAAAAATGTTTACTGAGGTCTTCTGCCCATTTTTTGATTCTTTTTTTTTTCATATTGAGTTGTATGAGCTGTTTCTTGGTTTGTTTACTCATCCCATTCCTTCAATAAAATTTAGAGTGACGTTTATGGTGGGGCAGTGGAGGTGGGGGGTCATGGAAGAGTAGCTTGGACCAGAGGTCAAGGTCACATTCGTCCCCTGCTCAGAGTCACTGAGTGGAATCTTCCTTTTTGATTGCTCCTTTGCTGATGCAAGGACAGATGGTGGTTGGGGGGAGCCTCCCATCCTGGAACGTGCCTGCTCACTCCACAGTTCTTGCTGGAATTTCTCTTTTGGAGACAGTGACTAGAATGAGCACTGTATCTCCTGGGAGCTCCTGGGAGCTCTCGGGCTCTGTGGAACCAACTGCACCCAAGGGGTAGAGGGACAAGGGTAGAAATGGCTGCCAGTGTTTGGAAGGTGTGTGTGGGGTGGGGGTAGGTGGCATTTAGACCTATATTGACTTCAAATTCAGAGTTCTTTGGGATTTTGTCACTAGTATAGAACCAGCAACACCATCTTCTTTGGTGCTGTGGTTTTTCAGGATGGTTCCAGAGGATTCTCAAGAGAGACGTAGTTTTGATTTGCATTTCTCTAATGATTAACGATGTTGAGCATTCTTTCATATATTTGTTGGCAATCTGTATATCTTCTTTGGAGAAATGTCTATTTAGGTCTTCTGCCCATTTTTGGATTGGGTTGTTTGTTTTTTTGTTATTGAGCTGCATGAGCTGCTTGTAAATTTTGGAGATTAATCCTTTGTCAGTTGCTTCATTTGCAAATATTTTCTCCCATTCTGAGGGTTGTCTTTTGGTCTTGTTTATGGTTTCCTTTGCTGTGCAAAAGCTTTGAAGTTTCATTAGGTCCCATTTGTTTATTTTTGTTTTTATTTCCATTTCTCTAGGAGGTGGATCAAGGATAGGGAGGGTGGGAGGGAGGGAGACACAAGAGGGAAGAGATATGGGAACATATGTATATGTATAACTGATTCACTTTGTTATAAAGCAGAAACTAACACACCATTGTAAAGCAATTATACTCCAATAAAGATGTTAAAAAGAAAAAAAAAGAGAGATGTAATGCAGTGGCTGTGTAAAGGAGGCAAGCAGTTTTGTTCTTCTTGCAAAGAAACGGCGGTGGTGGTAATAGTGGGAATGGGATGAATGCCTTTGCCTTTCATTACGAATGGTTGCCATCTTGCTTCCTCATTTTCTTAACTCTTCTCTCATTCCCCAAGGTGCTTGCTCTTAGGAGAGGAGGTGGCACAAGTGGGTACTGGTTCCCTGGATGGGATCCTCTCTGGCTCCAAAGATACAGATGAGCCTGGAGGGACCTAAATTTAGTGTTGGCTCTGCCCACTAGGCTCCTTTCCTTGGTGCTGAGGTCAATACCTGTTGGTATTTTAGGGTGTGACCAAGGGAAGCAGTATAACCACAGAAGACACAGAGGAACAGGAGGGGGGACACTGAGCAGGAGAAGTAAAGATAGTTGGAGGAGAACGGGATCTATTTTCCCCTCTTACCCCAAGTATTGATGCAACCAAATCTTTTAGAGCATTAGTTGTCTACAACTACTATGGCAATTATTCAGGAAGGACAGCGGTGTCTGAGTTTACACCTTAAAATAAGACCAACTTGTATGTGTGAATAATCATTGAGTGCTGCACTTCTGTGCCCTGATCAGTCCCCAGATGTCTTTCTATTATCACAGAAGCTCAAAGAAGGAATGAGTAGGGAGCCTATTATTGTTATTATAGCTAACATTTATTAGGCACTCACTTTCAACCCAGAGAGTATGAATTTGTTCTTGCCAAGGTTACTAATGACCATCATATTCTCAAATCTCGTGGATACTCCTCTCTGTCCTCATTTCACCTGGTCTCTCAGCAGCATTCATCACATGGCACATCCTTCCTTTTTACAAGTCTCTCTTCCCCTGGTCCTGAGATGCTGCTCTCTCCTGGTCGACCTCTGACCTCACGACACCTCATCTCAGTCTTCTCGCTTGTTCTGTTTTCTTCACCTGAACTCATAAAATTGGTGTTTCTCCAGATCAGGGCCTAAGCCTCCCTCTCTTCTTTCTCCTCATTTTTGGCTAAGTGACCTCATCCTTTCCCATGGGTTTAGATGCCACTGATGCTGATGACTCCAAAATTTATATTTCCTGCTAAGATCTCTCTCTTCTGACTTCCATACTCATGTCTGACCACTGATATGACATTTCCATGTGGATGTCTCCCAGGTAGATGTAACTTGTCCAAAATCTAACCCTTGATCCCCCCCTTCTCTCCAAACAAATTCTCCTAGCATGTTCTGCATCTCCTCTCTCCTCACATCCATCAGCAAGTTTGATCCAGTTTATCTCTGCTCCTCTCCATCTCCTGCCACCTCCTCCCCAGCCTCCATCATCTCTTCCCTGCATTTATGTGGTGGTTTCTGTAATAACTGGCCTCCCCACATCCACACCTGTCTTCTAATAAGCCATTTTCCACAAGGCAGCCGGAGTGGTTATTAAAACATGGAAAACAACTCCTGTCACTCTGCTGCTGCAAGTTCTCCGGGGGCTTTCTTTGAACTTTGACTACAATACAAGCTCCTTACTTTAGCCTTCAAGTTGGCTCACATGGTGCCTATCTTTTGTCCTTTAACCCACTTGCTCTTTCCATCTCAGACTCACATTCTCTTAGTTTCTAGAACCATTTAGATTTTTCTGACCTTGGATCTTTGCACATTCCTGGAATGCTCCTCTACTTGGAAACGTGGCTGGGTATTTTTCATTCTTTAGGTTGCAACTTACCTGTCACCTCCCTCCTTGATCTAAAATATATCTCTACTGTCATTCTTTGTCAAACAATACTGTTTATATCTTTCATGACTCTAATTATAGTTTATAATTGTTTTGGTCTCTTTGTTTAGTTATTTGTCTTCTTGACAAGCCTGTAAACACATGTGTTCTGTTGACTTCTTTTTATTGCCCACAACTAACACAGTGCTTTGCATGTGACAGGGGTTCAGTACATATCTGCTGAATGAAAGAGTGTCAGGCCTGCATTAAGCCTTCTATGTATGTTATTTTAACTAATGTTCATAAGACATCTCTAAGGCAGGTGTTATGACCAAGAAAAAAACAAGGTTTATAGGTGGGAAATACTTTGCCCAAATCCACAGAGCCTACAGGTGGAGAAGCTAGGACTTGAACTTGGATTGTCAAGCTCCAGGACCTGAGGACTCACCTCACTGTACTTCATTGCTGCTGGGGTGTGTAGGAGGATGTGTAAGAAGGAGAAAGGAAGTGATCCTGTCTTTAACTTTAGCTCAGTCATACTTTGTGATTTAGAAGATCTTGACATGGAAATCTTGGCTCCTTTCTCCAGACTGTTAAATCACCTGTTTCAGAGGGGTTGTTTTCAAAGATAAAACAGGTTTGAGTTTCTGAGGTTTGAGTTTAGTAAAGCCAAGAAACCATTTAAACCCATCTTTCCTTTATTAGCACACTGTCACCTCTCTAAACTGGCTGTGCAATTTCATGATCTGATTCTTGTGATTTGATCCTGCTTCATCTCTCCGTATCTACATTGGAAAGAATAGATCACCCAAGTCGGCAATTTGTGATAGTTCACTGTGACTCAGTTTCCCATAGCTCTAGAGTGCGATGTCTAACACAAATCCATCCCCAAGATGTCACTAGACCAGGTAACAACTCTGGACAGATTTGAAAACAATACCCCTTGATCTCTACCAAAATCCCAATGACCTTTTTTGAAAAGAAGAATTAGCATCAGATTCATATGGACTCTCAAGCGATTCCAAATAAACAAAATAATCTTGAAAAAGAAGAACAAAGTTGGAGGTCTTACACTTTCTGATTTAAAAGCTTACTACAAAGCTGTGGTAATCAAAACAGTGTGATATTGTTGTAAAGACAGACTATAGACCAATGGAATAAAATAGAGAGTCCATAGATAAATCCTTGCATATATGGTTAAAGGATTTTTGACCAGGATGCCAAGACCATTCAATGGGGAAATATTTTTTAACAAATAATGCCGGGAAAACTAATAAATAAATAACACGGGAGCCTTACCTTACCCATGTACAAAAATTAACTCAAAATGGATCTAAGACTTAAATGTAAGAACTAAAACCATGAAACTAGAAGAAAATATAGGGGGAAAACTTCAAGACTTTGGATTTGGCAATGATTCTTGAATATGATACCAAAAGCACAGAAGACGAAAGGAAACATAGACATGTTGGCCTTCATCAAAATTAAAAACTTATGTATCAAAGGACACTATCGACAGAGTGAAAAGTTAACCCATGGGATGGGAGTAAATCGTATAACTAATAAGAGATTCATATTCAGAATATATAAAGAACTCCTATAATTCAACAACAGCATAAAACAAATAACCCAATTAAAATATGGGCAAAGGACTTGAACAGATATTTCTTCAAAGAAGATATACAAATGGGCAATGAGCACATGAAAAGATGCTCAATAACCCTAGACCTTAGGGAAATGCAAATAAAATCATAATGAGATACCATTTCACAATCACTAGGATGACTACAATAAAAAAGAAAGAAATGAAGAAAGAAAAAAGAAAGAAAGAAAAAGAAAGAAAGAAAGAAAGAAAGAAAGAAAGGATGAGGAAGAGAGAAAGAAAAAGGAAGGGAGGGAGGGATGGAGGAAGGGAGGAAGGAAGGAAGGAAGGAAAAAGGAAGGAAAGGAGAAAAGGAAAGTGTTAGCAAAGTTGTGGAGAAATTGGAACCCATGTGCATTGCCAGTAGGAATATAAAATGATACAGCAGCTGTGGAAAATGTATGGCAATTCCTCAAAAAATTAAACCACATGATTCAGCAATTCCACTTCTAGGTACATACCCCAAAGAAGTGAAAGCAGGGACTTGAACAGATATTTACACATCAATGTTCATAGCAGCTTTATTCATAACAGTCAAAAGGTGGAAGCAACCCAAGCATCAGCTGATGAATGAATGGATGAACAAAATGTGGTATATACATACAATGGAAAATTTGACACATGCTACCACTTAGGTGAACCTTGAAAACATTATGCTAAGTGAAATAAGACAGGAACAAAAGGACAAACATATGATTGTTCTTGTATGTATAACTATTCAGGTTCATAGAGACAGAAAGTAGAATGGTTGTTATTAGGGGCTAGGGGAAGAATGGAAATGGGGATTTATTGTTTAATGGGTACAGAGTTTCAGTTGGAGAAGGTGAAAAAGTTCTGGAGATGGATAATGGTGATGGCTGTACTACGATGTGAATGTATTTAATGCTACAGAAGTGTAGACTTAAAATGGTAAATTTTATGTTACATATATTTTCCCACAGAAAATACTTCTTTCCCAAGAAAAGAAAAAATATTTAGCTTTCCCCCCAATTACATTTTGGTTTACAGCTAAAATTGTGTGTGGATGCTGTGCTAAGCTGCCCAGATGCCACTTTCAGGACTGGGGGATGACATGCTTCTCTACTTGGGAGGATGCTCTCAGCGGTTAGCCTTGAGAAATTGCCCTTGGCTGCAGACAGCTGCCTCTCCCAAGGTCAGGTTCAGCCTAAATCTGATGACTGTTCCATGCCAGGACACTACAGCTGGTTTCACAGCACCCAGGGGCTGACTGACACCTTGTTGTGCCTGTGGTATGGCTCAGCTTCTCCCTCTTTCCAAACTGTTTCCTTCCCTTCCTATACAGGGTTGAAAGCACTCTCTAATAAAGTGTCTGCAAAATTTAAAAAAAAAGAAGGAAAGAAGGGAGGGACGGAGGAAGGAAGAAAGAAAGAAAAGAAAGAAAAAAGAAACATCACCCCTTCCCTGAGATTATTTACTTGCACTTGACACAAAAATTTTCCTAACATCTGGTTAAATATATAACGAGTGGGACTTGAAAGGCACCCCTTGAAGTTGTGCAGTGCACAACCTGCACAGAGAAGTAGTGGTTTCTGTGTCGACCTTTCTCATTCCTCAGCTTTTGGAGTCCCCAGCATCATTCAGCTGGATCAAACTGACGAGTGTGCACTAGTCCTTAACCAGGGCCTGAGCCAGCCTCGAGCAAGGAGGGAAGCATGTCAGTGGCCTCAGCCCCATCACACCGTAGAAGCTAGAAGTCACTTCTCATGTCAACCAGATCAGGACTATGAGAAGCTAAGAGGGAGCTCTGAGGGCTCCCTAGAGACCCACTCGTTAGCTCTGCGGTCCTCTCTTTCCTACATCACACTCACCTCTTTGGGCATGCCTCTGTTTCTCCAGCCTCTCCTAGCCCCAGGTCACTGTCTTTGGCTTTGGGCTTAGGCTGCTGAGTTTCCCAGAATGCATTTTGCTCATGTCAAATGTTTAAACTGAGTTCCTCGGATTTCTGTGGGCTCTGAGGTCTTGCCTTGGTTCTCCTTTTCAACACCAACAGGAAAGAAGCCTTAAATGAGGAAAAACATCTGTGAGAGCACTTGACTCTAGACCAAGTTCATTTTTTCACGTAGTCTAAGTTAGACCATAACGTGGTGGTGATGGTGAGCAGGAGTTAGCGGCAAATTCAATTTACTTTATAACCTAATAATTAACTCCTCATATCAAAAAGAAGAGAAGAAAACCTGCTTTCAAGGTTCCTTCTCCCTCAAGCTTGTCTTTCTGTTATTATCTTTATCACACTCCTCCTCCAGTATCACATGGCTCCTCTGAGGAGTGGTCCACACCCCCTGCTGCTCCTTCCTGGCCAGTCTTCCGTTCCTGGGACGGTGATGTGATGTCTCCCCTTCCCCACGAATGTTGCTCTCTCAGAGACCACTCATGACTTCCCAATGGTCAAATCCAGGAAACTTTTAAGCCTTCTTATTTGACCACTTCAAAACTTTCTTCTCCTTTCGAGTTGGTGACATTATAATATTCTAATTCTCTATCTCTCTGTGTTTTCACTATTTCTTTGGCAGTTCCGTCTGCCCACGGCTTAAATATTAATGTTCTCTAGGCTCCTCTCCATCTGACTGTTCGTCTTCTGTACATCTTCACTTGGATATCCCTCAAACGTCTCAGAATTAGTGTGTCCAGAGCTGACACCATTGCTCCTTTGCTTATTACCTTGTCTAAGTCTGCCCTTCCTCTTCCACTCCCTGTCAAGGTTACCAGCAGCTACTTAATTGCCCACACTGGAAGCTTTGGAGTCATTACTTTCTTGAGATCTTTGCCAGATATCCCTGAATCAGAGATGTTTCCCTGGCTCCCCTGTACAAAATGCTAACCCCCACAGAACTCCCTACCCCTGTACCCCTCTTTATTGCTCTCCTTTGCACATATTACCATCTACATACTAGATATCTGTAGATTAATTTCTGTCTTCCCCATAAGAACAGAAGTCCATGAAGGCAAAGATACTCTTTTGTCTACTGCTATGTCTTGAGTGTCTAGAGCAGTGCCAGGCACCTAGTTGATACTGAATAAGTATTTGTTGAATGAATGGAAGCAATTCTGATTTCTTCCCCTGCCTCAGACCCCCATCTTCAGAAAGTTCCAAAGTTCTGCTGTTTTTTGTCTTGGAAATATTTCTCAGATCTGTGCTCCTGTTGGCTTCCTTCCCCAGGGCCACTGCCTAGGATCAGGACCTGCCAGCCCATCCGGAGAGCACTGTCATAACTTCCTGGCTCGTCTTCTTGCTGTGGCTGATTTTATAGCCCATTCTCTGCTTTATTAGGGAAGCTCCAATCTCTAAAGCAGTCCTGAGTGTCTCCTTCCTCTGCTTCAGTCCCCTGGTTGTTCACTCGCTAGATGCTCATTAATGTGGGCCTGACAGCCTGGGACTCCCTCTGGGGAAAGAGGTCTGGGGAGGGACACAGTTCTGTCTCATTTCAAAGTGAGGTTCAGGAAAGGATTGACACCCAGAGCTCACAGATGTGGGCACTGACAAGTAGAGAGCTGACGAATTGGACACAAGTGACGGATCCTGTTAAAAGAACACAGGAGAGATACATGGAGTGTGGACTGCAATGACTGGGGACCAGAGGTCTAGAATGAATCATCACAACAGAGAGCAGCAGCCCCACAGGGAAGGGAGGGGCTGGGGGGGGATTCAGTCATGCTGAAGTGAGATAGGATTTCCACACCTGCCTACATTAAAAAACTAAAAATAGGGACATTTGGGGAGAAAAATAGCAAGGAATCTTTTGATTCTATGGATAGGGGCTACAGGGAGGGAGGTTTGCAGAGAAGGGTGTGTCTCTCACTCTTGGTAAAATTAGAAATAGAAAAAATTTATGTTGGGTATCCCAACCTTCACTTTCTTCCCTTTCCCCTCAGGCCTGTTCTCTCCATCTTTCCCTGCTATCAAAACCTCTTCCTTAGCAAAGAGTCTAATATATTTACCCACTTACATTTACCAGGCCAATGTGGCAATTTTACATGTTAGCAGGACCTCATGTCTGAAGCCAAATATGCTAAATACAGCAACCATTAAAAACAACAACAACAACTATATAATTCACTGTACCCAGCACAGGACTAAATACAGTGGTTGTTCAATAAATACTTACTAAAAGATGTTCAAAAACCATTACTGATATTATTAAACTCTGGAAACAATCCACATATCCAACAGTGGAGAAACCATTGAAGAGCCCTCAATATGAAGAAATACTACATAGCTATACAAGATTTCAAAGGACTCTTTAACAAACTGGAAAAATGCTTATAATGAGACGTTAGGCGCTGCTACACTATGTCAGTGATAAAAATCATATGCATACACAGAAGACTTAGAAAATCTGTGGGTATCTCTGGAATCTGTGGGATTCTTTCTACTTCTCTGTATTTTAAAATTATTTATCGTCGGTATGAGGGAAATATTACAAAAATAAATGTTGTGAAAGATAGATTTGGGGGAGGAAGTACTTTTCAGGGGCCCCTGTATTTCAGCCTGTTGGTTTGGCCCACCTGGGTTTAGTATACAGGAGGGGAGGGGGAGGGGTGCCAGCCTCTCCAGTAACTGGCTGGTTAGCCAGCAGAGAATGGGTTTTTAAAGAGTGATACAGCAGTGGAGAGTCTGACCTTTAAAGAAAAATGGAGTGCATGGTGATGTTGGTGCATTGGTGCTTTGAACATAGACAGGCAGCCTTCGTCTGGGAGGGTTTCACGGTGCTAGGCTAGTAGGCTAGTCCAGCATCTAGGACACCGTGAGCTCCTTTTTCTGCCTCACCTTTTGTTCCGTAAACACTCAAACCTTGCTCAGGTGCTGAAACATGTTTATTTTCACCTTGCTCCCCCACCCTCTTCTGTTTAAAATAACAGCTGGAAGATTCATTGAAACTCTTTGCGTTGGTACCTCAGTGATATTCTATATTAAAATCTTTAAGAATTGAGGTTGTATGCCCTTGTAAGAAAATATTATTTAATATTGTGCCTATACCATAAAACCTACATAAAAAATCTTGGTTATCTTTATAAAGAGGCCACAGATTCCAGCATTTATAAACAAGAAAACATTTTCCTGTAGTTATTTCTGAAAATCCCTTCTAAACATCTGCGTTTTCCTTCTAACTTAAGTTGCTTCCCACCTCCTTCCCCTGAGATCTGCTGCCTCTCTGTGGGAGAGCACACTTCATACCCAGTATAAAACAAACAAACAAACAAATTAACAAACAAAACCCAACAACAGCAATCCCCCTCCTTCTCCAAATTTCTAATTTCCTGCACTTAAAACAACTAAGTCCTAGGCTATCCTTATAATTCGAGGATCTTAGGATCTAAATGAAGGATTCGACAACTTTGAAACCCTACACAAACCCAAAATTTTACTTTTATTATTTACTAGTTATTAAAGTATCCTACCTTCCTGATTAAGGAAGGTTGGATGGCAGCAA
Source organism: Aethalodelphis obliquidens (assembly GCF_003676395.1). Lineage (NCBI taxonomy): Eukaryota > Metazoa > Chordata > Mammalia > Artiodactyla > Delphinidae > Aethalodelphis > Aethalodelphis obliquidens. Next base: position 11,041,066 of record NW_020837990.1, on the reverse strand, counting down.
GGACCGCGGAGGCACAGGCGAGAAGTGTGAAAAGAAGAAATCCCAGTTCTGCCTGGAAGACTGCCTGTGAAAGAGCCCGACTCCTCCGGCAGTTCCACGCCGGGTTTTGCAGGCGGCCGCAGCTGCCTCCCCTGTCTCTCTTACCTCCTTGATGTTCGGCACTATTTGTGGCCGGCGTGGTGGAAGGACACAGTGAGGTTCTCACCCCCGCCCCCCACTCCCATCCCCAGTTCCATCAAAGCGAACCCGGGCCAGCGCAAGGATCTCCGAGTTGCGAATGTGCTGAGGCTGGGACTGTCACTCATTCTCCGATCAGCGCGTGAACGCAGCTCGGCAGCGGCTGGCAGGAAACAATTCTGCAAAAATAATAATACTCAGCCTGGCAATTGTCTGCCCCTAGGTCTGTTGCTCTGCCGCCGTCCACACTCGCTGCAAGGGAGGGGGGGGCAGAGAATTTACCGCGGCAAGAACATCCCTCCCGGCCAGCACATTACAATGCTGCAAACTAAGGATTTCATCTGGACTTTGTTTTTCCTGGGAACTGCAGGTACATTTTCAAAATTAATATTCGCAATTTGATTTGCTAATCGCACCCTCCCCCAACTCCTCCCCCCGAGGAACGGTGTTATTTGGGGTGGTTTTACATGGAATGCTAAGAGTGGTCATTTTCGTTGAGCTGAGGAAGGAGCGCGTCGCCCTTGCTGCCCACCCGAACCCTCCCGGGCTGCCTGGACTGGGGCAGCCTCCCCGCGTAGAGAGCGCCAGGCGCCCCTCCAGCTCGCCCGCCCTTCCCACTTTGTGTGCCCGCTGCGCTGGGAGCGGAGCAGCCCGCTCCCGGGACGCTGCGGCCGCGCCGGCGATGGGCAGCGCTCCATCCCCAAAGGCGGGTGGCGGGCGGCGGAGCGGGGGAGGCCGCGGTTCGGTGGTGCAGCCGCACAGGCTCGGGTTCTGTGGGGAAGGGGCTTGTCAGCCCCGGTTCCGCGAAGACTGAACAATAAGGCCGGGGCAGCCGCCCCCGATCGTTATTTCCCTGGGTCTAATAAAGTGGGGCTCGCCGCCTTTGCGCCTTTAGCCCCCGCCCCGGCCGAATAACGGTTTGAAAAATGGGGCGAAATGGGCAGAATTTCAGGGCTGTGTGGCCGTTGTTGCACCCCCGTCGGTATGACGTTAGTTTTTCATTTGCCAAATATCTGGTTAGTTGCAAAGCCTGCTCTCGGCCCGGAGCAAGAGGGATGGGAGGATCGAGCGCCGCGTTTTGACAGGAGGAAGTGCGGAGGGGCGGAGGGCGAGGAGGGCGTGATCGGGGCTGCCTGGTGTGTGTGTGCGCGCGTGTGTGCGCGTGTGTGCCTTCACACGCACCGCGAGCCCCATGTTGCGTGGTGCGAGAGAAGAATGGCAGGTAGCCGCCCGAAACACCTCGCCCCAGTCTCCTTTCTTTGGGCGAGGTTCCCGACCCTGGCAAAGTGCGAACAATAGGAGCTGGGAGGAAGACAGTAGTGATGCTGCCGCGGGTGGCGGAGGCTGCGCCGCCGCCCATAAAACCTTGGCGGCAGGGAGGGAGGTTTATTTCATTTGGGGTATTTCCATCCCGGCCTCCCTGGAAGATTCTTCAGTGCGTGCCCACCCTTCCCTCCAGCTGCTCACCCCACCCCACCCCGCCCCACCCCAGGATTTGCGTTTTGGAGCTGACGGACGGGGAGGGGGAAGAAAAGGAACAGGAACCGGAGAGAGCTGGGTGGGGTGGGCAGACATTCTCGGTGGGGGGCGTGTGCTGGGAAGCGCCCGAGGAAAGCCGGGCGGAGGGGTCTCTGTGTTGTGGCCGCCGCTGCCAGCTGCCGCTAGAGCTGCCCTAGACGGCCGAACCTGGGTGGGGGAGCGCGCGGGGCGGGCCGGGGAGCACCCAACGCGACCCCTCCCCAGGCGGCACGAGAGCCGCGATCCGCCGCCACCTCCAGCTAACTCGGGTCCCTCCCATGGCGACCAATCAGAGAGAGGCTGGCTGGGCGGGAAGCCGCGAGAGGCTTTTATTTCGGCGCGGGTGGCGGCCGGGAGCTGCCAGGACAGTCTCCCGGTGCTCCAGCGTAACGGTCTCTCTCGCCCCACGCCGGGAGGAACCCCGCCCTGCGGCGGGGTCCCCAGCCTGCCCAGTTTCCGAGGAGATAAAATGGAGTCGAGGTGGTTACCGGGAGGTCTCCTGGTCTGGCCCGCCCGTGCTTCCCCACTCGTGCCTCCTTCACGCCGACTTGGAGCATCCCTCCCGCCCCTCTGGCACACACACGCCCGCGGAACCGTCCAGACCGGAGCGTGCTGCCTGGGAGGGCGCAGAGGCTGGGCGCACCGACACGCGTGCGCTGACCAGTGGGCAGGGGGCGAAGCTCTGGGCGGGCCGGGGGCGGAGCCTTGGCAGGGGTGGTGAGGAACCCCGTGAGGGGGAGGGGGAGGGGAGGGGGAGGGGGAGGGGGGTCTGCCAACCCCAGCTGGCTTCTCGCTCTGTACCGGCCGTCCCCGGGTCAGCATCCCGCCCCCCGCCCGGGCATGCCCTTTCCCATCGTGTCCGTGGGATTCCCGGGCGCGATTTCCCCGCACTGCACGCGGGGGTGTGTGTCTGGGATGTCCTCTCTTCTAGATGGGGGCGTAACGGTAGAGACCTGATCTTTGGTAGGCCTTTAGGGGGGATCGACCAGACGTCCTTTCCAGCGTCGTGATGTGTGTAACTCTTGGTGTTGGGATCCCCAGGGAATTCCAGGTTGGATATTCAAGGCTGCCCAGGCAAGGGTGGCATTCTGACCGGTGTTCTCTGGAAGGAAAGCGTCCTCGTTCCTGGCCCTAGTAACGTGAGGATGGGAAGAAGGCAGAATGGGAAACACATACAAGGTTGCTTAACAAAAGAAAGAAGTTGAGTGGTTTTCCAAAGAGAAATAATTTTCCATTAAAGTATTGTTTTTACCATAGCTTAAAAAAAAATGTAGAGTTCAAGTCAAAGGATCAGGACGAAAATAAAAACGAAAACACACACACATACGTTTTGTTGTTGTTGTTGTTGTTGTTTGGCCTGCAGTGTTCTGTTGTCTCCAGGGACAATGGTTGCTCAGTCTCTGCTCCACTGGGCTCACATGAAAATTTAGATGTAAGGTGTGCTCACCTTAATATACCAAAGGAATCAGGTCTGCTGCCCCTTTGTCATTTTGGTGTCTTATGCTCCTTAGGAATAAAGTGAAACGTTGTGGAATTACACAGCAAATTTGAGTTTATTCTAACTGCAGTTTTAGATGTTTTGTGGAAAAATCGTTTGATTGAATGATCTGGAATGGTTGTTAAGTCATACGTTTATTTGATAATCTTATAATCCTCTCTGCCAATTTAACTTGGAAGAGTCAAGGAGTGATCAGGACTGCTTTTCTAACAAGTAGCACCAGATTAAGAACAAAGAACACATTTGCTACCCAAAAGCTAGCTTGCACTGTATTTATAGTATATATAATATCATTTACTAAACGAATTAAGGTATGTTTCAGCGGAGTTCGCTATGAATACAGTTATGGTGAGCTATATTTTTTCACTGGTTTTCATTTTAATATCAGTAATGTATCTTTCTGAACAAAATTTAACGGAATGTAATAAAGCCATATTTAAGAATGTGGGAAACCTTTTACAACTCTGTCCAAAAACCGAAAAGTTAATTTTCTTTCAGCAACTATTAGCATATTTTAAAATATTGAAAATAACCTAAACTTTATTTAAAATTCAACAGAATTAAACGAAAAGAGAATAAAATCCAGACATTGTGGATGCTTGGCCTGTCACGTGTTTAATAGCTCTTGAGTTGCTATTCCCACTACAAAGATTCTAAAGATCTGCCAACTGGGGCTAAGTTTTCATTAGTCTAACACTTAACATTGTTTTTTAGAGTCAGTTTTCAAGAAGCTCCCCCTGTCTTCCCCCAACACACTGAACTTGATGATTTCTTTCCAGATACATTTACCCAGGGTCTGTTTTTTAAAAAATAATATTAAAATAGCAGAAAACAGCAGGACACATGCGTGTTTAATAAAGGAGGTTCATCCAAGTCTCTATGCTGATTGATTAAACTAAGGGTTTGTTGATTTAAGTGGTTACTGTTTCTCGAGCTTGATAGTTCAAGAATTAAGGCACTAATTGTTTGCCAAAAAAAAATTATGGTGTGGGTGTGCTGTTTGCAAGGACTGTAGGTGCTTAGTCAAGGCAGCAGGAAGAGAGAAAAATTAGTCACTGGAACCCCGAATTCTGAGTTTTGCATAAGTGCTTTACTTTGGAATACATTTATCATTAATTGATTTCCTCAAATAGGTAATATGTCATTTAATGTAAGTAGTCTATATTTTTTCTTAATAGGGAACAACATCTTAATTGCCTTTCAAAATAGCACCATTTCGTCATTCAAATACTAATCTTTAGACATGACAGACGTTTTTATTTGCTGCAGAACTCAGTTTTGTAAATTACAGACAGCATCTTGTAAACTTTACACTGCTTGAAATACAGGCTTTGGAATTTCTGATCCAAGCACTGAATTTTTAAGGCGACAAAGCCTCTATTTAATATTAGTTTGATGAATTCCCCACGTTTATGGTCTTCAGAGTTACAGAACTGGGGCTGCTTTCCAGACTGAAAGGGACTTCAGTGCTGCTGGCAGACCTCCAAAGATATTTTACAGACAGTTCTTCCTGTCTTGGTGGAAAATAAGTGATCGACTACCTGTTGCTAAAGAACGGTTTGAACTTTCCCTGCTGATCTCGGGTTTGTGGTGCTGGAGAGCAGAACCAATCGACAGGGAGGGGAGAGAAGGGACTGGCACCTGCCCCCGTCAGTCGTCTGGGAACCGTCACCCTGGGAGGAGACAAAGGCATTTTAAAAAGGCTCTCCTGCACTATTTAAGTATTGAGCTTCCGAGTACACACATGTCTTATGCTGTCAATATAAATATTTTAATGTAAATTCCATAACTGATGATTCTTCGGTTTAGTCACCTAACGGATATATAGGCTAAGAAACTTTGGGAACATTAAAAGAAGTGACAGGAAATTATACGCAGCATTTTTCCAGTCTTAAAAATGAGTTACAAATTAAACGAAATTGAAAACATGACTCAACAGGCCATGTAATGATAATAGCTCTTTGAGCTTTGAATCAAGAAGACTAAAGGTTAAGATTCCTTTAGTCAAAAAAGAAGAAATAATACGATTCAGAGGAGAATTTTATACATCTCTTCAAATGGTGAGTCTCTGAGCAATATTGTCAGAGACAGCCTCTTAGGAAGAGCGAATGCCCAAGGACCTCTCCGAGTCCTAGTGAATAGGTCTCTGTGAGATCCCAAGTTTTTCATATGAAAAAAACATGTAGTGAAACTATTATCCAGGTAGATGTACTTACTGCTGTAGAGCAGTGCAATGCCGAAGTCAGTCTGAAGGTCAGAGGCACGTCAACTCTAGCCCTTTTTGTTATTACCTCTTGGTGCCAAACTTTAAGACCATTTGCTGATGTAGAGGGACGTAAATTATTTGGCGTTGCCAGTGGTGCCATTACACTCTTTTATTTCACGGTGTTGAAATGCTGTCTCTTGGTTGAAGATCCTCATTAGGGGCCTTGCCTTTTGATGTTGGCCTGGGTGCCAAATGGCGGCTTTTCGGGCACTTTCATTGTATCACACTGTTAGGCCACGTCTGCATGCAGCCACTGAGTTCACTGTTTTCAGTTAGGTAGACACACTTTTCCCTTCCTGCGGGATTAATTTAGCTTCCAGGCAATCACTCAAAGAGAACTATACTAGAAGGACAAGACATTTGGTCTATGTTGTGTATGTGTGTTTTTGATTTAAAAAAAGATTTTAATAAACCTGTTAGGCATTCGTTTTCTCTCAGATATATGTAAATATGCTTGCCTTTCAATTCAAAGATTGTCTCACTGGTATGACTTGAAAGGCCTCTGTACAACTTGTATTCCACTGGATACTCTCCCTGAGTAGTTTTGATTTGGAGCTGCAAACCCTGGCAACATCTGGCCCTGTTTTCCATCCTGTATCATTCCTGAGAGATCTGATTACCTCACCATTTAGGAATATTCATAGTGGTATCACACTGTTGGAGATTGGGTTACAATAGGTATTCTCTTAAATACTTCATCAAATATGTTGAGTGCCAGCTTTTTATCATCGGCTCTGTGGGGAATTACAAAGCACCGTGATGACCTAATTTCTGCTGTCAAGGAACCCTGTGAGTAAGAGAGCCTAGAGATTAAGTGTGGCCAGCGGCCTAGGGCCCTAGGGTGAAATCCCAGGCACACAGACCCTTTATTAGCTCTTTGATCCTGGGCAAGTCAGTTCCCTTCTCTAAGTTTGTTTCCTCTTCTGTGAAATGGGAAAATTCGTAACACCTACTTGGTAGAGATCTTGTGAATATTTTCGAATGCACATGAGCTGTGCTTATTAAGGAGAAGAAGGGATGTATATGGGTCTAGAAAAAATAATTATTCAGACATAATGGTCTTGTTTTAGACAGACTTTAAGAAGAATGTAATAGGAACTCTACTTCAAAGATGAGAACTAGATTTTTTTTTAATCTGTTTTTAAATATGCCTGCGTGTCTTGTTGGTTTATGAATACTTCAGAGAGAAAAGGGTCTCCTTATGAGGTTGAAAGCCGTTAGCACAGGGATGCATCTGGGTCTCATGGGGGCCAAAAGGTCTACAATTTTGAATGCCCTTTTTAAGGAAACTTCAGTACTCTCTTGCTTTCGACCGTTAGAACAGGTCATCAGGTCCCCATCCCCCCCAGAGCCTTGGAAGGACCCTGTGTAACGGAGGAGCCCATGCAAACTTCTGACCTGCCATAGCAACTGTGTTGGTCTCCTCGGGCCCACTCGCTTGAGAATACAAGCTAATTGTTCCAATGTGTTAAACATGTACCTTGTAAATGTTGTGCGCTGCTTTGAACATTAGAACCATGTATCAAAATCAAAGTTATTTTTGAAAAGAAAAAGCTATTTGACCTTTATTTTATAGAATATCTTAGGTGAGATCTGAGGTGATTTAATATGTCTCACTGCTGATATTTTTTGTAAATTACAAACTGGAATAAAATAAGGTAATTGATATTATTATTCAAATGAGTCAAACATAAGTGCCCTATTGGTGAGGCAGGAAGAGGTTTGCCAGCTAAAGGCATACGATACTGGAGAAGAGACTGAAGGTTTAGCTATCAAAGAGGGAATAAACTGAATATATAATCCCAGTAAGTGTGTCTTAATCATCACTGTACAATTCACAGAGTGTTTGATACGCATTATATCTTTTAATCTTCATATCTTTTATTCGGTAAATATTTATCAAGCACTTATTGGGTGTTGGGTGCTAGGAATACAGTGGTAGACTAAACATAACATCATCCCTGTTACCTAAACGTACATCATCCCTATGTAGAGCTTCTAGTCTAACAGTGTGGAGGAATATAGACATTAGCAAAGTAATTCACACACATCTTTATAATTATATATTCTGATTAAAAACTAAGGAAAGGAGAAGGGTGCTATGAGAGATTATCGGGGGGGAAATCTTTCTTTGGGTAGTTGAGTGAGTGAGCAGGTAACGTTTAAAGAACTCTCTGTGAAGTAGGAAGGACAGATGCTCTTCTCGTTTTAAGGCATGGTTGATTGACTACTTAACAAACATTGAATCACGACAAATATTCCTGACTTCCTTAATTCAGTGAACCTTCCTGAAACCTTGTGATGGTCAAATAGTTTCAGGAATTGTGCTCAGTTTTGGATTATGAAGTCAAGTAAGATATGCCTCTGCTTCTAGAGCTTACCATCTAGTGTTGGGGAGAGACATACTCTACTTACAAATAGAGACATGGATTAAATGCCATTGGAGCACAAGGAAGGAAGCAATTAACTCTGCTTGGGGCTCCCTTGAGCTGGGCGTGGGGCACCAGTTTGCCTTCACTGGATGGAACAGGAAGAAGAGGTGATTCAGCAGAACCAACACACGGAGATATGAATATATACAGCCACGTTTGGGGAACAGTGTTGGGTACCTGGGGAGAAGTGGCCAGACTTGAGGAGAAAAACCAGTTCTCTAAGGGCAGATTGTGTTAGGTCTTGAAATAGAAACTGAGTCTAAGAAGGGGTAAGTGATTTACACAGGTGAAGCTGGGACTATAACAACATTCGTTGGCTGAATTTCATCCTTTTTTAAAGTTAGGATAATTTGAATACATATAGCCTTGGAATACGAGCCAAGCAAATGTGAATTTGCTTGGCTTCTGGGCTGACCGATCTGATGGAAGTGAGGGGGGCAGTGGTAGGTGGAGGGCAGTATCAAGAGCTTTGGAGTCTGACAGGTCTAGGTTGAGGTCACTGTCACTGACATTCTGCAAGGTGCTGCCCTTTTGAGCCCGCTTCCCCTGTGTAAAATGGAGAAAATGACACCTCCCTTACGGATTTTGGTGAGCTTAAATAAAATCACATATGTAAAACAGGTAATATGCTGTAGGTACTCAATATACCTATACCTTCTTTTAAAAGGTTCATCCTGCATGGAGGTTTTATTTGAAACCTTTATTAAACAGGTGTGCTGTGAATGTGATGTGCAGAGTTCTGTGCTGGAGGCTGAGGGGAAAAACAAAATACATTTAAGCAAGTTATACCAGGCCTGCAGAGGCTTTCAGATGGCTGGGGAGAAACCACTTACTTTGTTCAAACACTTAATCCTGAAAGGTACTATGTGAATAAGTGCCTAGAAGGAAGGAGACGGGTAATAATTGTGAGAATTGTTCGGAAAGGCAAAAATTGTCTTGGTTGGTTTAAATGTTTGGAAAAAGATGTGGCAGAGCTAGTACTTGATCTGAAGCTCCGGGGACATAAGGATAAATCAGAGGAGGAAGGACCCAGCTCTCTGTAGGAAGAGAAGCATCTAGCTAGAGGATTATTGGTATTGAAGAGCAGTGAAAGCAGATTGGATATTGGGACAAATCTTATTAAAATTTTAAATGCTGCGCAAAGGAGAGGGTGCTGCTGGAGATGTAAGAGAAATCATTTAAAAAAATATTTAAGAGTATAGTCAACTACAGCAATTGAACGTCTGCTGTGCTAGGCTGTGTGTTTGTTGCCAGCTAGGAATCAGCAGAGAATTAAGTAGGAGCAAATCAATAGAGATCGTTGCAGTCCTTAAGGGGAGTTTTGGTTTTATGCGGCAGCCACTATAGTGGCTGGACAAAATCATGAGTTGGTAAAAGGATTTTTGCTGCATTATGAAAAATCAGCTAGATGATGGAGGACCCAGAGGCTAGGAGATAGGAGAGCCAGTTGAAGCCGCTTTGAAGGCTAGTGAAGTCTAATGAAAGTCTTTTGCTTGATGGGGTAGGAAGATGTGTATGTGGGGAAATGAACTGTTGGGCTTAGATTAAAAAGATTTGGGTTGAAGATTTCTCTCTGCCACCAACTGCCTAGTGAATCTGTGTGAGTCACTTAATATCTTCGAACTGTAATTTCCTCATTTGAGTAGGAGAAGCAAATAAAATAATGTATGTGAATGCACTGCAAACCAAAACACTTCACAACTCTACCTTTTATTAATAGACGCGTAGCTGAAAAGTCTTATAAAAATTAAATTCTATATATCAGAGGGGCTTGTTAAAGAAATCCAACTGCGATATAGTTTAAAGAACAGATACACTTGTAATGGCTTTGGGTAAGGATAAAAAAGACACACACAGCTGACATGTTGGAGATGACAAATCAACCAGAAGAGGTAGATGTTAGGTCCAAAATGGTAGCTGACTGAGAGAGAGAAATAATTTTAAGCTACAAACCCAAGGTAATGAAATAATCATGGTACTGTCAGTATGACGGGGAATTGAGAAGAGGGGTTACCTTGGATGAAAGATGGATAACCTCAGTTTTATACGCATTAGGTTTTAGAAAAAATTTGTGCATCCTAGTGTCTTAACTTGTATGCAGGTCAGTATTTTTCAGCCGTGGGTGGTGAAATCTATTCAGTTGGCTTCCACTAGCATTAAAAAGAAGGAAGGAATAAAAGGAAGAAAGAAGGAATGGAATAGAATAGAAAAGAGAGTATGTCTTATGTAGTGAGGGTAGGTACTGTTTTGTTAAACTTTTGTTGACCCAGTTGTGATGGAAAACATATATCATGTTATGACTCAGGTCAAAAAAGTTAGGAAGCTAATCCTCATAGATGGAGGAATATAGGACTAGAGAAAAGGTAAAACTGTCTGTAGTGCAGAGAAGGGACAGGATAGCGATTTAATGGGTTTTGGGGGAGAACGAGAACAGAAGTAGTGACAGTGAAAATACTTACTGAGCATCTCCGAAATCTGTTAGTTGCAGATGTAAAACAAAACCCAAAAGCTCTCAAGTACAATTCCTTGATAGCAAGAGAGCTTACTGTCTAGTGGAGAAAGAAAAGACAACTGGGAATACCAGGTGGCATTTAAAGCCAGAAATGTGGCTAAGATTGTCGAGGCAGGATAAAGATTACCTGTGCACCAGGGGAGATTGGAACTCTTCTCAGTGTAAGTGAGCTCTGAAGGAGGTTGTAAAGGAAGGATTTAGGGTGGATGAGGTACATTACTTGTGTGTTTGCAAGGAAGCCCAGCTAAGGAGACCAAGAAGGCTGAGAGTCGTAGTAGTCTATATTTTTATCCTCTTTTGGTGGAGAGAAAACACCATGAATTAGAACACGTACATTGTGGAGTCTTTATCACACCTGAAGTATTTATGTTGTTGTGTTTATGTAGCATCTAGAATGGTATCTTGTCCATAATTTAGAAAGTGATATTGAACAAAAAAAGGTAACCAGAGCCTCGTGGTATGAATGCCTAGGTAAGAGAAGGATGATAATGTTAAGTGGAAGAGTTGGAAACAAATAGTATTTATAAGCATGATCCCAATTTTGTTTTAAAAAATCTCTTTCACTTCTTAAGACTGGAAGAAGATTAATTTTTACACTATCTGAGCTTTCTCTAATGAGCTTTATGTTCAGATTGCAAAACAAATAGTGCAATAAAAAAGAGGTAGGTAAGAGTATAAGGAGGATGAGACTCGAGTAGCATCTTTGGATTTGGAGGAGAGTGGTGATCTTAGAATAATTTCAGCTGGATGGTGAAATTCAAGTTCTTAGAATCAAAGACTGAGTAAGAGCTGATATCCCGGGCACTTGACCAAAATGAAGGGGAGAAGAGGTGTTCGTTGGGAAGGCTTTAAGCTGAGGGCCATCTGGGCACATGTACCTGCACACTGAGGGAGAGAGCCAGAAGAGGTTGGCGAGGCAATGCACCTACCTTTTAAAAAATTTCAAAACATTTTTATTATTGCCAAAGAAATCCCATGCCCATTAGTCATTGCTTTTCATGCAAAATCTTTTGAAGTCTGTTCTGCCTGTCACATATTGGATGCGTTGCTTTGATCAGATCAGCAAAGGAGTGGAAATGGTTGAGATTGACCACTTTTCTAATGTTCTTTTATTCATATTTCATCTGCAAGTGTCCATTCTGTCCACATGAGAGACTGCCCATCACCACTTAAGCTGCAGTTGCTGTATGATGTTTAGATTTAGGGCACAAATGGAAACCTTAAAGATCTGCTATCCTGAGCAAGAGAAGATCTAAATTCAATACAAACACTTTGATTTAAGTTATAGTTATAAATTATCTTCCTTTTTCTTAAATTGGGGTATAGTTGCTTTACAATGTTGTGTTAGTTTCTCCTGTACAACGAAGTGAATCAGCTATATGTATAAATATATATCCCCTCCCTCTTGGACCTTCCTCCCCACCCACCCCCAATATCTTCCTTTCTTAATTTAGCATCTCTTTTTGGTGTTTTAGCGGCAGTGCATACTTTAGGGCGCTCTCTGTAGGTCTTTTATATCAAACTTGATTTTGAAAGGTGGCTCTCCTGCTGTCCATGGCCTTGATCCAGTAATTTAATATCTCCAACACTCAGTTTATTTATGTGTGAGACAGGGATAATAATACCCACCTAAAAGGGCTGTTGTGAGGACAAAATGAGGTAATTTATACAACTGTCTGGCACATAGTAAACTCAGTCATTTTTTCCCCATTTCCCTTCTTTCTGCTAAAGTTCACAGTGAAGGGGTGTACAGTTAGTGCTGGACTTAGATATTGATTATAATTAGAATCACAAATTTTCCATTTATTTTGCATCCTCTGAGTTCAGCATTGAACTCACCATGAGTTGCAACTGAGTTGGAAATGCTGTGGCTGATTGCTTAGCTGCCTTACCTTCCATGAAAGCAAAGTCATCTTGATTTTGAGAAAAGTGGAAGTTTAAAACACAGATTGGTTTATATAGATTCTATTTTCTATTTGCATAGAGTTAATGTTAAATCTGTCAATGGTGGAGCCATAATATTTGAAGTAATGGTTGCTGATAAAGAACCTACTGGTGATACTTGATTAATATGGAAATCATTTGTCTGGCAACCTTTATTTTTTGGAACATGAAGAATGAAGAATTAAGGGAAAGAGTGAAGAAGTGAAGGAATTCAGCCTCTGGATAGCCAAAATACACATCCCCAAAGCCCATGCACTGAATTGTACACACTTGACTCATAGGGAAGCCCTAAAAGCCCTTAAACCTTTATTCACAAAGAGCCCATATATTCTTAATTAATTTCCTAGATTCTACCACATTTATAAAGATTCCTAGATTCAGATTAGAATCAAATGAAACATGACCACTAGGTACAGGTACACTGATGGTAAGAAGATGTAGTAACTTTGAATGGATGGAAAAATTATGAATCAGACTCAAGGACACAAAAAAACATGTCAGTCCTAGCCATTTAGTATTTGGCTTAAAAGGAAGCCCTATACAACACAAATGCCAAGGGCATGTCTCTAACACAGTGTAGTATAAATAATGCCTATTTATGACTAAACCTCATTTTCAAGCAGCAGGCAACAATTATATGGACACAGTTATTGAGCATGTGTCTTTAGTGTTCAGCTCTGTACTAGGTGCTAAAGGAGTTAAGACTGTTTTTCCATATAGTTGGAAAAATAAATCAAACAAACGTAGGTACCATTATCTTCACCAATGGCAAGTTGGAATGAAAGAGGCAATGTAGTTAGTGTTACTCATCTGGAAAATCTACTCATGGCACATTCTAATCCCCAAGGATTTAGGACAAAGGAGATTTCATATTTCATTCTTATAAAGTGACTTCGTTACACTGTTTGGCTTCTCAGCTTGGCTTGAAGCCCATAGCTATTTATTTACCATTAAGATAAGGTGGGTCAGCTAGTTTGTTTCTTCTCTGCTAAGTTATACTAAATATATATTGAGATTAAAGATCCTAACTAGTCAAGCAATTGGACTTAATTGGTTGTCATGCCTCCCTTCTCTCTTGAGTTTTTTACTTTTAGCAGAATGAAATGTCCATGTTTAAAAAGTCAGTTTGGGGCTTCCCTGGTAGCGCAGTGGTTGAGAGTCCGCCTGCCGATGCAGGGGACACGGGTTCGTGCCCCGGTCCGGGAAGGTCCCACATGCCACGAGCGGCTGGGCCCGTGAGCCATGGCCGCTGAGCCTGCGCGTCCGGAGCCTGTGCTCCTCAACGGGAGAGGCCACAACAGTGAGAGGCCCGCGTACCACAAAAACAAAAAACAAAAAAAACCCAGTCAGTTTTATAAGACTTGTAACAAAAAACATTAGTCCCCTTCCCCAACCCTTTCTACTCCTTCTTACCCCTCCAACCATTGATTTTGACTCCCCTAAAGTAACCACTTTCTACTCCTTTAGCTGTTTCCACATTTTTATCTCCATATTTATACTTTCTTAATTTTCAGTCTCAGGTATTATTTATTGACTTTTTCCTGTACGCACTGCCCACCACCTCCTACTTCCTTTACCTTGGCCTCCCAATATAGCATTTTTTCTATTTTTGGTTAAACCAATCTTTAATGTTTACATTATTATGACCAAGTAAATATTTTTCACAGCTGAGCCTTGATGTATGCTATGATTTTATTCCTTCTACAGTTCTCTGGATTTTTTTAGAGTTTATTATGGCCTTAGTTTTCTTTAGCTTAGTTTTCTACATACCCATCATTAATTCATGGTCAAGTTCTCAAACTGAAGTATATATCCCCTCTCAATATGTTAAAACATGGTTATCTTTTTTCTTCCTCTCAGACATGTATCCTAGACCTAACCCTTTTTTTTCAGTCTAGACTATAAGTTTTCTAGGCTGGTGGCAGTTAATTTATATTTGCCTGATATATAATTCTCTACATTGGAAATTGTTTTCCCTGAGAGTTTTGGAGGTGTTGCTCCAGGTTTTCTAGCTTTCTGTGTTGCATTTGTGAAATCCAGTGCATTCTAATTCCTGATAATTTGTATGAAACTTGTTTATTTCTCCTATAGAAGACTTTAGGATCTTTTCTTTATAGTGTTCTGAAATTTCACTATGATGTGCCTTGATGTAGGTCTGTTTTCATTTATTGGGATAGATTCTCAGTGGGCCATTTTAGCCGGAAATTCATGTCATTCAGTGCAGAGAAATGGTCCTACCTCATTTATTTGCTATTTTCGTATCTTTTTAATTTCTTTTTCTGGAACTCTTATTCAGAAATTGGATTGATTATCTGACTTTTCTTATCTTCTATCTCTTATTATTCATTTCTTTGTCTCACCAGGCCCCATCCCTTATTTTCTGGGAGGTTTTCTCAGTTTTTTGCCAATATTTCTATTGAATTTTACATTCAGCTGACATATATACCATATAAAACACATAACTATATAAGCATATAGTAAAAATTTCTAAGAGCTTTTATGTGGTCTTAATGTTCTTTGGTAGCACCCTCGTCTTGTTTCTTGATGCAATAATCTTTATATTGCTGAGTGTTTTAGAAAATTTTCCTGCTTCCTGTATTGTCTCTTTTTCCTTTGAATTCCTCTTTATTGTTGGGTTTAGTATCTCTGCTGTGTTTCATATTGTCTCATTTCATTTCTGAAATTCTAATGGTCCCTGGCTGTCTATGGGTAATTAAGGGTGAGACACTGAAAAGCTGTGGGGAAGCTCCATGTGGGTGGGCTTCACCGCAGAGTGATTCTGCAGAGATCTGGTCCCTTGGGTGGGGGACGTCTGCATCCACTCATTAGTACCTGTGTTTTGTCTTGTGCTGATCAGCTGAAGAGAATCCAACATTTTGCAAATTATAGGATATAAGTCTTCTGACTGTTCTTTTTCTCTAATCTGAGTGGGAGAAATGGTTTGGGGGTATTTTATTCAGTTGTCAAGATTTCATTTAATCCTCCAGTTTGCAGTGGGGCATTCTGCCCTCAACAATGCCTGGTATCCCCAAGAGCAAAGTCCCTGTGATTTAACTCTCCATTAATAAAAATGCAGTCTTTTACTGGCGTGAGGAAGAGTGCAGGATGGGAGATAAGATAAATGGCTGCAACCCTCCTATGGGGTATGTGTGTGTGTGTGTGTGTGTGTGTGTGTGTGTGCATGTGTGTGTGTGTTGGGTTGAAGTTAGTGGTGTGAGAAGGCGTGTGGTAAGAGAGGAATTGTGAGTTTTAATTTTGGAGCAGACTGTGAGAACCCTCTGGTGACCCGTCTCTTTCAGTGTTCATAATTGGTACAAGTCAAAGCCTATTTTTGAAATCTTTTATCTCACATGGTTTAGTATGGAATTTTTGAGATTGGAAGAAGCTTGCACAGTTCTTAAAGGAAAAGGTAAAGGCTCCAGGGGTGCGTCAAAGGCAAAGACTTAAGAAGATGAATGTTAAGGCAACTTCAAGGGAGTTGACAATTCAGGGAGTTAGGGCCTGTCTCAGATTGTTGAAGAACCTTTTCTGAACTAAGGAGCCCTCAGAAGATGCCAGGGTGGCCTGAGCTCCCACATTTTTTTGGATATAAAGACATGGGCTTGGCAGTGATGCTGCGAACCAGAATAAGAGCAGTTTCATGAACACATTTGCAAATGGCTGTGTCCCAGACTTGTTGGGTAGCAGAAACATTCACTTAATTTAGTACTTACGGAATAACTACTATGTTCTGTGTAGTTTGTCTAAGATGAATGAATTCAGTAGTTTCGTAAAAAATTCTAAACTACTTTCTGAACTGTTTTTGGTTACATTTGTAGTATTTATTCCTGTGGAATGACACCAAAGACAACCTTGAAGTGTCAGAAAAAAGATAACCGAGAGTTATTTATTCCTTTCTCAGATTTTCCCTTTTGTGTATGTAACTTAAAGTTACTCATGACATGTTTAAAATTTAAAACTTTCATCCAAGAAAACCATCTGTCATAATGAAGCAAAAAAGGGACATTGTGTGATATTCTTTGAAGATAAGAGATTGAAAATGAGTCCATTAACTGCCCTTGATTACAGTTTGAGGTCATTTTCAGCTAAATTGGTTTTGGAATCAGAATTTAAATTACTGGTCAGGCTCAATTAAGATAACTGGTCATGCAGACCGTTCATTCCCCTTCCTCCCTTCTCATAAAAGAATATATTTATGGTTTATAGTTCTTCACAGCCATTATTAGGCATTATTTTTTAGAAGATAAAGATTTCACACATTAATTGATTTAGGTATTGGAGAGTAGTTTTGTATCTAAATAAGAAACCTGGATAATCATTTATTATTTGATTTTCTAGAGATATTTACACCAGACAATTTTGAAGTCACTGGGAGGTAAATCGATATATTACTCTGTTATATTTTTGCTGCCCTGTTCAATATTAAGAGAATAGCTATCACAGACAACCTCGGGCATTTACATTGTATTATTTAAATACCATAACAATCAGTGTTTAGTGCGGTATATTTTCAGCAAACACAAATTATAAGTATGTATAATTATTTTAACAATGTAGGTATGAGTTTCTAAATATTAAACTTTTTGTTTGTAATGAGTGGGTTTAAAATTGTATTCTCTTTTAACTAACTCAACAGGAGAGATTTAAAATGAGGAGTTCCACTGTTAATTTAGTCTTCACTTTCATCTTTTTATTTACTTATAGACTAGAACAAATAAATTCGTCTGTTTCTTTTGTAACTACAAACTTCTTAACTTGGAATTTAAAGGTACAAAAGAAGAAAACAGTGTAAACCTACAGTGAATATGGTGATGATAAATATGGGGTTGGTTACGTATCTGGTGATGTCTGGAGAATCTGGGCAGGTAAGGGACTTGCACTAGCTAGACACTCCAACTTCACAAGGAAACAACTTGAATGACTTGCTGATGTCCCTGAAATGATGCTCTTATCTATCCTAGAAGAAAACTGATGATATGCAGGTGTCACAATCAACTCCTCTTGTCCTGTCATCACATGCCCTGGGATTTGGGTCTATTGGCAAGAAGATGGATTTGATTTAGGCCATAATTAGTATTGACCTACATATAATTTTGAAATATTTTGACTGAAATTCAGTTTGAAACCAAAAGTCTCATCCATATATAACATCGTGTCTTAAAACTCTAACTATAGAGGTTTTTAAAAAAATAAACATAAAAATCAAATTTACATTTTGCCGTTTAATACATTGAATAGAAAAATTCATATCCAGAGCAAAACATTTGAGTTGTTGATGATTTTTTTTGTTTGAAATATTAGGCGGGAAAGTCAAGTAGTTGTATGATTGGAATCTCTTCCTGAGACTAGGTAGATGGAGATAGGCCACCCCCCCAAAAAAGAGACACAAGTAAAATTTTTAGTAAGGAAAGTCTAATATTATATCTGCTAGTTTGCATTTTCTTGGAAACTTTGGTAGAAGTCACCAAGGAAACATGTGATTAGAAATGCTTCCTAAATTATTTTGAGATTAAATGTGCATATGTATGTAATCTGTAGATTCCATTTTCTTTGTGATATTGTTTTATTGAACAAATTCCATTTAATTTTCTATCAAAACATAGCCTTAGCCTTATATTGAATTTAACAATAGTTTGTAAAAATCATAAGTTTTATAAAGGCACACACATATAAGTTAGATGGGTTACCATTAAAATGTAATTTCTTAGTCTTATTTTGGAATTTATAATAAATTTTTAAAATCACGAGTTTGCCAAAGGTATATGCCAGTCAGGTCTTGCTATTTAAAAATGAAGTGCTGGGCTTCCCTGGTGGCGCAGTGGTTGAGAGTCCACCTGCCGATGCAGGGGACACGGGTTCGTGCCCTGGTCCGGGAAGGTCCCACATGCCGCGGAGCGGCTGGGCCCGTGAGCCATGGCCGCTGAGCCTGCGTGTCCGGAGCCTGTGCTCCGCAACAGGAGAGGCCACAACAGTGAGAGGCCCGCGTGCCACACACACACACAAAAAAACAAAAAAAACAACAACGAAAAATGAAGTGCTGTTTCTTGAAAAGAAGGTATAGCTTGAATCCTGTTTCACACAAGTGAGTTTCCTAGATTTGGGGGAAAAAAATTAATATATTGGCATCCATGGTTGACCATAGACTTAAATATAATACAAAAAGTTTCAAAATCTAAATTGTCATTATTTACAAAATATTGGCAAATTAGAGCCAAAGCACTTGGCGTTATTGTTATTGTGTAATCTGTTTAAAAATAAACAGTGGAAATAATTGTAGAAACCTCTGGGTTTAGAAAAGCTTGTTGGTGGTTCTTCACATCCTCCTAAAAAAGCAGGCTGTCGTTGCATATTAATCACTCTGTGAAAGGAAGCTTGCCTTATTTGCATTGTGCATGCACCAAGAAGTCCAATAGTGTGCCTGAGAAAAAAATGGGGGGATTGTAATTGTTGTTGTCAAAAGGGTTTTTATTCCATTCAAGTGGAGAAGCTGAATGCTGGAGAATTAGTGCTGTGTTTTGAGGAAGAAGAGTCCCTTTTGCCCACTGCATTTCATGTGGTGCAATCCCAGTGGGTTAGGATCCTGAACATTGGGGTGAAGAGGAGAGGCCTCATCTTCCTCGGATGCAACCGATGCCCCTGTAGACTCTGTAATTTTCCAAGAACTTGTTCTGAATCCCAAAAGAGTTAAATTGAGATTTTGGCAATATTTATAATATTGGAAATCTCAGGGGAATTAAACATGAACCAAAAAACGTCTGCATCTTAGTGTTTATGCATTGGGGTGTAGGGTAGAGATACATAGTATAAAATTAAGTGAATTATGTAGTAGCATTTTTTTTGAGAAAATACGTTATTTAGTTAACACCTTGCAGATATAATTTGCCCCCCAAATTGATTTTAAGTGATTTCTTTGAAATTATTTTAATAATGACATCTTTGCTTCATTGTATTTTCAGACTCATTGGTTAAAAATAAACACTGAGAATAAGCAGCAGAAATGTTCTTAATGTTATTGAGGCTTTCTCTTAGTAAGATCTCATTATTAGGTGAGCTAATTTTAGTTCATCTGTGTTTCTCTCCTTCCCTGGTCAAACACATCTCCCTGAAGCCTTTTCCTGATCTCCTAATTCTACTCAGTTCTAGCTGGCACCAACCTCGTGAGCCAGTATAGTTTCCAGAACCTTGACATGTACATTAGTTATTTTGGAGGTCTGTTACTTTAGGCTGGTTTAGTATCCTTTACTTGTTTTTAGCATCTTTAAAAAAATTCTGCACAGTCTATGGCGTTCCCAATTAGACTTTGAATTTTACAAGGGAGGGAATGTGCTATTATCTGTGTACACATCTTTTGACAAAATGATTATGTGTAATCATAGAGACAAAGCTTATTATTCTAAATGGTTTTGTTGAATATTAGCAGGTGGTTAACTGATTTAAAAAGTTGTACGCAGGTTTTACTTGCCTTTGGTGTATTTGGCTTCAGTGTAAGTCCTTTTTATTGCCTTCTTTAATATTGTACAGATTTGGTTATTTGACAGTTGAACACAGATCCTCTGATGATACCATTTATTTTATTTGAATTGCTTCCTGCAGTATTCATGTATATGGAAATTGTGTTTAATTGGGGCTCATGCAGAATATTTCATAGACACATTTAGTGTGTGTTTGGGTTGTTATTTTAAAGAATGTCAGGAGCCAAGATGTAGTTTGAAAAAGTGGGACCAGTAGAGGCTGAAAAAGCATTTGACAAAGTGTAACACCTCTTCATGATATAAGCACTCAATAAACTAGGAATAGGAAGGACTACCTCAGTCGGATAAAAGGCATCTGTGAAAACCCAGAGCTAATCTAAAAGTGGCCAATAGGCACCGGAAGTATACTTGGCATCATTAGCCATCAGGGAAATGCACATCAAAACCGCAATGAGATACTACTTCACCCTCACTAGGATGGACCTAGACAATATTATGCCTAGTGAAATAAGTCAGACAGAGAAAGACAAATACTGCATGATATCACTTACATGTGGAATCTAAAAAATAATACAAATGACTGTATATGCAAAACAGAAGCAGACTCACAGACATAGAAAACAAACTTCTGGTTACCAAAGGGGAGAGGGACAAATTAGGGGTATGGGATTGAGAGATACAAACTACTATGTATAAAATAGATAAGCAACAGGGACATATTATATAGCACAGGGAATTATAGCCATTATCTTGCGATAACCTGTACTGGAATATAATCTGCAAAAATACTGAATCACTGTGCTGTACACTTGAAACTAATATAATACTGTAAATCAATCAAGTATACTTAAAGACAGATAATAACAATGTTAGCAATGATGTGAAGAAATTGGAACCACCATACACTGCGGGTGGGAAGGTAAAACGGTGCAGCTCCTTTGGAAAGTAACCTGGCAGATCTTAAATAAAGTTACCGCATGAACCAGCAGTTTCACTCTTCTAAGTGTACACATACGTCTGTACCAAAACTTGTACACAAAGGTTCATAGCAGCATTATTAATAATAGTCAAAAACAGAAGCAACTGGGGGCTTCCCTGGTGCTCCAGTGGCTAAGACTCTGCACTCCCAATGCGGGGGCTCGGGTTCAGTCCCTGGTCAGGGAACAAGATCCCACATACTGCAACTAAGAGTTTGCATGTTGCAACTAAAGATCCCACATGCCACAGCTAAAGATCCCACATGACGCAACTAAGACACCTGGCGTGGCCAAATAAATAAATATTAAAAAAATAAAATAGGGAGATTAAAAAAAAGAACACTGAACCATTAAAAAAATAGAAGCAACGGGAATGTCCATTTACTGATAAATGGATAAAGAAAATGTGGTGTATCCATACAATGTAGTGTTACTCGGAAATAAAAAGGATGAAGTACTGATATGTACTATAAAGTGAATAAGCCTTGAAAACATTATACCAAGTGAAAGAAGCCAAACACAAAAGACCACATATTGTATGATTCCATTTATCTGAAATGTCCAGGATAGGAAGATCCATGAAGATAGAAAAGAGATTCATGGCTGCCTAGGCCTGGAGGGTTGGAGGGAAACGGGAAGTGACTGCTGATGTGTATGGGTTTTTTTGGGGAGGGGTGATGAAATGTTTTAAAATAAGACAGATTGTGATTATGGTTGGACAACTGTGAATATACTAAAAACATTGAATTGTATAGTCCATTTGGGTTAACTGTATGATATGTGAATTATATCTCAATAAAGCTGATACACACACACACACACACACACACACACACACACACACACACACGCACACACACAGAGCTGGCATATGCTGTCATTTGGAGGGAAACAAATGAACCAGAGATTTTTTTCCCAGTGGAATCTATGAAAGCCAAAGAGAAATTTGTTATTTTATTAAAATTAATTTTGGTAGATGAAACAAAAGATGGTATAAAATATAGAGCTATGAAACTAAGCATCACCCAACACATCTGTTGATGACACAGCATGAGACTCCGTGGTATAAAAGTTTGAACATTGCTTTATTCTTTCATAAGCTTTCAGTTGCCTGACTAGGATGGAGCTCTTTATTTTTTAAAGATATAGACCCCCTTAAAGATAACTGCCTGAAGGGAAGGGGTTGTCATTGGGGAGGGTCACATGCAAGCCTTCTGGGGGGTCTAACAACATTCTGTGTCTTGAACTAGGTGGTGGTTTCTTGAGTTTTGAATTATATTTGAATTATATTAATTCATTAAGCCGTATGTTTTCATGCAATGCATTATTCTCTGTGTATCATATTTCAAAATAAAAAAGCTTACATTAGAAAAACATAATCCCCTTCCTTGAGACATTAGCAGTCAAATGAAATGTTAAATATGGTATTTAGTAGCATATTAAAGATCAATAGCACATATTTATGCTAGCATTTTATTACACTAAATAGATGAAACTTCCTTTGGGTAACCCACCGCCATCTGTTTGACCTTGAAATTTTATGCCAGTAAAGTTTTGTTTCCAGACTTCCTTGAGCTTTTATACGATGTAGGCTTGGCTGATGGCAGCGTCTGTGAGCTGAGAGAGGCCAATATGGATTTTCTCCTCTTGAACAATTCAGAGTGGTGGTAATTTTTGCCCTCTTGGTGCAGAGATGGTGCTGTGGGAGACCCAAGCAGATCGAGGAAGGAGACTTGGACAGTTTCTTCCAAGAGAGTAGGTGAAGGAAGAGAAGGAGAGGGCATGGAGGCGTAGCCTCGGCAAGTCACACGGATTCACCAGGGTTAGACCAAGGAGAGGAAGACGATGAGACGACAAAGGGAGACAAGAGGCCAACTGTGGACAGTCTTGCCAGCTGGGCCAAGCCTCTTGCATGTTCTCTAGAGATACATGGTTCTCAAGGGAGAGAGTTCACATGGGGGATAGGGAAGCAGCATAACATGGTCTTGAGGTAGGTGTGAGAGTTTTATGTTTATCAAAAGGGGAATTTCTCAAAAGGCTAAACATAGAATTACCATATGACCCAGCAATTCTACGACTAGGAGTAAACCCAAGAGAATTGAAAACAAGAACTCAAACAGATACTTCTATGCCAACATTCACAGCAACACTATTCACAATAGCTAAAAAGTGGAAAACAGCCCAGTGTCCATCAACAGATGAATGGATAAACACAATGTGGTGTATATGTACAGTGGAATATTAACCATGAAAAGTAGTGAAGTTCTGATATATGCTACAACATGGATGAACCTTGAAAACATTTTGCTGAGTGAAATAAACCAGACACAAAAGGACAAATGTTGTATGATTCCACTTCCATGACATTTCTAGAACAGGCAAATCCACAGAGAGAGACAGTCCCTGTCCTTGGCAGAAAATAGATTACAGAGGCTCGGGGTAGGGGTAGTTATTGTCTAATAGGTACAGATGTTCTGTTTGGGGTGATGAAAACATTTCAGACATAGATAGTGGTGATGGTTGCATAACATTATGTATATAATTAATGCATCACTTAAAATGATTAAAATGACAAGTTTTATGTTATGTATTTATTATAGTAAAAGCAAAAGGAAGGGCTTCCCTGTTGGCGCAGTGGTTGAGAGTCCACCTGCCAGTGCAGGGGACGCGGGTTCGTGCCCTGGTCCGGGAGGATCCCACATGCCACGGAGTGGCTGGGCCCATGAGCCATGGCCGCTGAGCCTGCGCGTCCGAAGCCTGTGCTCCGCAACGGGAGAGGCCACAACAGTGAGAGGTCCGCGTACTGCAAAAACAAACAAACAAACAAACAAAAAAAGCGAAAGGAAAGAAAAATGGGGCATGAACTAAGGAAGGCGGCATTGAGAAGCCCTTGAAAAAGTTTAGGTAGGGGATGGTGGTGTGACTCATGGGTGGTGCAGGCACTGGCAGAGGGGCTGGAGTGGAGGAGATGGATTTAAGTTTTCATAGAGAACTGAGAGATGTTGGTGGAAGGACTACAGCTGTCCTCTAGCTCACAGTGCTTGAGCCCCCTTTTGGTAAGGAGCGTTTAGGAGAGAACAACCATTAGCATGAACACTGACGCTCCAAGAACATAAGAAGGGCACTCAACACAGTCTCAGGGTCCAGGAAGGCATTCGGGGAGCGTGAAATTAATGATGAGACCTGAAGTATGGGGAGGAAGTGGCCAGGCACAGGGGCAGGTCGGGGGTGCCAGGCAGAGCAAACATGTAGAGCAAGGAGGGTGGGTAAGGCCCTACGTTGAGACGAGGAGTGGCACACAGTGGAGGAGAGCTGGAAGCAGGCATCTCAGTAAGTGTGTGTCTAGGCATTAAGATGAGTGAGAAGCATCAGATACGTATTTCGTCAAACCCAAAGCAGGGAGATGGATGGGATTGAACGAAGTAAAGGAGCAATAAGGTGATTCAGTTTTTAAAATACTAATCTATACTTCAAACCTATTTTATGAAAAAAGCCTTACCCCCGTTCCATGAAATAGATAAAGAATAACAAAACCACTCTCTAATAACTGTCATATCCTCATTGGTGATCCAGAAGATTTGAATATTATTTTTTCTGCATGGCAATTAAATGTCTTATGACTTTGTGTTCTGCCAGAGGTTGTGGATTAACTTTGTTGTGATTAGGGGAAAAACAGAAACAAAAACAATTACCACGTACTTTTCAATCAAACACAAAATTAGACTAATATGATTCCCATATACCCATCACCAAAATTTAATAATTATCAACTTAAGTCCTACTTTATTTCCTTTGTACTTCCTACTCTTCCTTCCCATCCCATACTTAATGGAAATCCCAAATATTATAACATTTTATCTGTATTTCAGTATGTATCCATAAAGATAAGAACTAGTTAAGTCCTCACAGTTATTATACCTTAATAAAAGTGCTTCCTGTTGTCAACTATCCACTTAGTATTTTGTGATCTTTATTGTAAAGTTAGGGTAGAAGCAGAAGGGGAAATATTCATTCTACTTTTGTTTGCACTCATCCTTATTCATTTGTTCATTCATTCAATCAGTCATCATTCAACCAATGTGAGTGCTTATTCTGTTCAAAGTATTCTGCTATAAGAGCAAACTAATTCTGCCAGCTACCATTTGCTGTGCATTTCCTTAAGTACTAGACTACCTTCTTTATATGTGTTTTCACTCCAGGGGCCATATGTGAAGCAAGTGTTATGATTCCCTTTCGCAGACAAAGTGGCCTCCACGCAGGGGAACCTTTCATCCATCTTCTACACCATATGTAGACAAGTTCCTCTTATTTCCTATAATTTACGAATCAACAATTCTTGATGATTCTAATCCCATAACATCTCTGTAATCCATATATTTATCTGCATCCCCACTGCCACCATCTGACTGATTAGGTCACTGTCATCTCTCATGTGGCTCAGTGAGTGACGCTCCCAGCTCGTTCCCTGGCTTTCAGCTTGGCCCCCATCTAAGATGGGCCCTATCTAGACTTTAACCATATTCTCACTCCTCCCCCACCCATCACTCTCAGCAGATGACCTTTCCTCTTATACTTATTTGACAGAGGAAATAGAAACCCTCAGATGAAAATTCACTCCCCCAACCTACAAATATACCTGTACCCACACCCGTCTTTGCCTCTTGTGTTGTGACAGTGGCAGAGGTGAATCCGGTTCAGTCCAAGACTAATCCCAGGAACCTGTTTACTAGGTCACATCCCCTCCCATATTTTTAGAGGGTTCATTCTTCAACGATTGCCTCCACTGGATCCTTTTAATTAGCATTTATATATGACCAAGTCTTTCTCAACTTAAAAATACCCTTCATCTCTTGGCCTCTCCAACAGCTATCCCACCTCTTACCTCTTCACGGTCTGGCTTCAAGCCCCACCACCCCGCTAGGACTGTTCTTGCTGGAGTCACCCATGACCTTGTCATTGCTAAATCCAGGAGAGATGCATTCCAGTCCTTGTCTTGCCTGACTTCTCAACAGACTTGACCCTATGAGTGCCTGCCTTTGGCTGCCATAGCCCCATAGTCTCCTGACTTTCCTCTTAGCACTCTGGCTGCCCCCTCCTCAGTCTTATTTTTCCTGGGTCTTCTTCTGATCGTCTCTTAAACGTGGGTGTTCCCCGGGGCTCTCCTCGGTCCTCCTCACTTATCCCTTAACGTTTTCTCAGGTTAGTTGCATCTACTCCCTAGTTTCAGGTACCACCTGCACAGTACATGCATCAGAATCACCTGGAAGGCCTGTTAAAGCACAGGTTGCTGGGCTTCACCCCCACAGTATCGGATTCTGTAGGTCTGGAGTAGGGCCCAAGAGTTTACCTTTATAACATGTTTCCAGGGGTTCCTGACGCTGCTGATCTGGGCACCACGCTTTGAGGTCCGCCATTCTAATGCAGTTACCGTATTATAACTAGAGTGTTCTGATGAAGTGACCTCTTCCATGCAGGCCTCAGAAACAATAGCTTCACACTACTCTCAGGATACAACCCCATCTCCCTAATGTAGCTTAAAAGGTCTGATTCATAATCAGACTTCAGTTTATGTCTCCAACCTCAGCTCTCACCATTCCTCACCCCTCACCTTCAATTCCAGCTCCCACGGACTCTATGTAGCCCATAGCCATGCTTCTCCTTAATTTCCGTGCCTTGATTCTGGGCTGTTACCAGTGCAGGAAATCTTCACTTTCTCTTTGCCTAGCAAAATCTTATTCATCTCTTTGGTTCTCTATTTATATGTTATTTCCTCTAGGAAAGTTTCCTCTGATCTTTCAAGTCTGGATTAGGTGCTGCCTCCTTCCGTAGTGCCTCATATTCCTGCAATATTGATATTTATCATAGTACTTATCAGTCGTACTATAATTGCTTGTTTGCTTAATTGTTAGTCTCACCCATCAAACCATTCTGTAGTTATCACACGTCTTGATCATCATTTTATTCTCTAGAGAGGCACAGTGCCCCATAACATAGTAGGTGCTCAATGAATGTTGAGTGAAAATGAATGCAGAAAGATTGGTAATGTTTTCAACCATCTTGGAGGACTAATTTGGATCAGCTGCATGATCAATGACATGGAAATCAGATGATATCCTGTTTAAAAAAAAAAACCCAAACCCCCCTCAGTTCTAACAGAAAAGAGTTGATAGTGAATATTATAACTTACTAGTATTTACACAAGGTACTTCTAAAGTTTGTAAAGAAGTTCATGTGAAGTTGATTCATATGAGGTTTTAAAATGATCAGTGCTGTTATTTAATATTTATTAACCTAGCAGCATATGTAGTACTTTAAAGGTAAATTTCACACTAGGAAATGGGGATCAAATAAGAGCCCTCAAGGAGCTTACAGTCCGATGGAAGAGAGAGTCAGACATTTTCAATCTCTTTACTGGTTTTCATTGGTCTATGAGGTATCAATCTGAAAATAAATATGTTCATCATGGTTGTTGATACTGCAGTGTGAAAATTTTGCTTTTTTGTCATGTAAGGTCCTTAATCGCATTAGCCATTTGTTCGCTTGTAACCATGAAGGTTTACTTTAATCCTAGAAAATCCTAGTATTTGTTAATATTTATCTTTCGTTCTTATTAACTTTTAGGTTGTGTGCATTACATCCTCATGAGAATAGTTAAAGTAACTTTATTTGGATAGTCTTGAAAGAACTATTCAGCATGAACAAGCTAGGATTACCCCTGGCACAAAGAAAAATCCTTAGTATCTGAAAACATCTGTGTCTGTCTTCTAAGAGAGGGGGAACATTCATGTGTTCTATTTATGTCCTCTTTGACTGGGGTAGATTTTCCTTTTGTTTCATGGAGCTGTTACTTAAGGTAGCAGAAGGTAGAGGAGAATCATCCCTCCCACATACCTAGTAGCTTTACCATGTGCTATGTTACTATGTTGTGCTGTGTGCTTGGATTTTCAATCTCCATCTCCCCCATCTTGT
Source organism: Aethalodelphis obliquidens (assembly GCF_003676395.1). Taxonomy (NCBI): domain Eukaryota; kingdom Metazoa; phylum Chordata; class Mammalia; order Artiodactyla; family Delphinidae; genus Aethalodelphis; species Aethalodelphis obliquidens. The sequence goes on along the minus strand of NW_020837990.1, from coordinate 11,013,301 downwards.
AGTTTAAAGTTTATCATGGATTCTTTGTGTATAGAGAAAAATAGAATGATGTGTTTTCCAGCATTTTATAATCTTTCACTCATGAATTGTAGAAGAAAGATGTTCATTTGTTTGTCGTCCTTTAAAGCATAAAGCTGTGAAAAATACACATCATTGCATTTTAAAGCCAAGCTAAGATGGATTTAAGATGTATTTCCTGACATGTGATAATTCTTCGGTGATCATAAATGAAATATTAATTAGATAATGCTGTGGTGATGAATATGAAAATGGTTAAATAATTCCTAGATGGCATTCACTGTGTTTGGCAAACACAGCGTTGCTTTTCTAGAACATAGGTGGGGAACTTCTGATAGGATGGCTCTTTCACTGAAAGAAGAAGAAATCTTTACTAGTGGTCTTGAGCTAACTGGAAGCTCTCCAGACAGCTTGTAGATTTTCCTCCAGGATGCTTTCAAAGAGATGTATCTGGCTCTACTATGCCCAAAAACATTTAGACGAGACATGCAAGATGGTTAACCTCTGGGGAATAAGGAATTTGAAGGATCATTGAACAGCTCATCTTATTAAAGTTACTTCTTTAAAGCACCATTCCCAAACATTTTCAATAAGAAATGTCTTTAAAAATAAAGACATCTTAGACATACAGAAGAAGGTTAAAGATCAAAGGTTATTTGAATTGTAATGAAATTAGTTGACTCTCATTTGGTGGTTCTTAGTTTTTAGGGTGAGTTTAATATTTTTTGAAGAATACAGTCAAGTTTTCTTCAGACATACTTGTTTTGTGATGTAGGCTGCACCTAAGAAATTTTTTCCCCTAAGAGATTTGTAACTTATTTTGATTGGAAATTGAGATGCATTTTTTAATATGTTTGAACATGATGCAAATCTTCATATCCTCTACAGTGCCTAGCAAAGCATCGTGCAAATAGGTGCCCGGTAAGCTCCCAATTGACTCGGTTTCATTTTAAGTCCCTTGTAGGTAGACTCATTCATTCCTGCATTTGCATGTATTTATGGCTTGGACTGAGAGGTAAGATTTAAAGCATTTATGATGTTTAAGTGCTTTAAATTAAATTTAGATTTAATTAAATTTAGATTCACACCTAAATTCTAGCTGTGAATGTAGGTGCAAAGGTTTGGTGGCAGTGAGTAAACAAGAATGATGGTTTTGAAAGTTACACTGTGGGTGGCCTTGTTCATCAGATGGGAAGTTGGGAGGTCATCAGTCATTGGAAACTCTAGAGCCTGGGAATGTATGATGACAGTGTGTTCTGGAGAGATGAATCTGTTGCCCTTCTCTTGGAAGTTGGGAAAGATTATGGTGGGGAAGGGAGAGCCTGTATAAGATGATAGAAGATTGAATTTGAATTTTGATTGTGAGAATTAAAGGAAGGGATTATGCAAGAGACACTGCAAATGGCAGGAACACTAATGGACGTGGTGTCTGGTTTGGATATGGATCAGAGGGAAGAGTAGCGATGACTTAGGTTTTCGGCTGAGGGTGGCACTAGCAACAGAAATGGGGAAGGAGAAGAGGGGACTTTTAATTTTTTCAGGTGATAGTTTGGCTTGGGGCGAGTTCACCCTGAGGTTAAAGTGGACTATCTAGGAAGAAAAGGCAAGTAGACAGCTGGAAATAGAAACTTAGAGTTCTTAGGAGAGATCAGGTTACATCAGCAGTCATTTAACTAGTAGATGGGTCTCAGAGAGTGAGTCCATTTAGGGAGAGAAGCAGAGAGGACCAAGGACAGAGTCTAGCCAAACACCCACTCTCTGGGGATGGGCAGTTTTTATATGTAATGTTTGGTAAAAATGGTTACTGAGTCATTTAAGCAAATTGCTGTTTTGTATATTTCCAAAAAAGTAAGACCACGGAGCTGCCATTTGTACATCATACTCCTGCCTTGCAATCTTATTCTCTTTTTTATCTGTTCACTTTTGCTCTGTTTTGACGAAGTTTGTTTTCAATCCATACCAACTTCTCATTGGGATTTTTATTTTTCAGTGCTGATGATGAATAACATAGCTAATAGATGAGAGATTTATTTGGCTTTAATAGATTTCAAAATCCCTTGGCATTAATGAAACTATATTCTAGGATACTAGGAGAATTTGTAAATAAGATTCTTGGACAGCTATAGAAAATGACTTGGAGAAATCTGAACAAAAATGCTGACTTTTTTTAAATGGAAAGAGAGTGACTTCTATGTATTACTTCAGACTGGTAAAGAATGTCTACCTTAGACAAGTTTTAAGAATATTTTAAGAATTAAGAACGTTTTAAGAATTAAGCATGCCATATGTGAGCCCAGGGGAGAGGTCTAGCATCTCATGTAAGTTTGCTATGAAAAAGCTATGTCAGACCTCAATTTTCTTTCTTTGGCAGGATTTCTAGACTGAAGATGGGGTTTACATTGGTTTACCATGATAGTCAAATGGAGAAAAATACAACTTAGGTGCAAATATTAGTCAAATGACCATACCCATCATCAACTTGAAAGAAATATCCAGGTTGGTCCTGCATTTTGCAGGACTGGCTTGTACTTTCTTTTTCAACTTTTTAATCAGTATTTTAGATGGAAAGGCAATATAAGTGGCACAGATTGGGATCAAGAGTTAAATGATGGCTAATAGGATCAGGATTCAATAGTCTGGATTAAAGAGCTAAAATTAACATGATGAAATTTAACAAGAATAAAAAGCAAAATTTACACTTCGATCCTAAAAGGTGTTTCATGATTCTCTTCTCTCCTTGTCTGTCCTCTTTCCACAGCCTTTAGCAGAGTGGATTACTCTACTCTCTGTGTTCCATTTAGCACCATAGACTTAATTCTTCCAGAACACTTTTCAACATTGTACTGTTTTTACTGTTCACTTCCCCCTCCACATGTGAACAGTTTGAGAACAGGGACTGTGCTTTACTACTTCCTCAATCTGCTACCAGCAGTACACCTCAAATGACTGATGGAATAACCAAACTAGAACCTAGTGGCAGCACTTTGAAAAAGCCTTAGTAACCTCACTCAGGATGGACTATGTGATGTGGTTGATAGAATATTACAATTGGTCAGACTCTTACCGTGTCTGGACATTAATGGTTACATCCACTAATTGATTCTTTGCTATTAAATTTTCACTAGCAAATAGCCTGAAAGGTAAAACAAACAAGCAAAAAATGACTGTAGCTGGCAGGGATCTTAGAGATTGGGTTTATCTAACTTATTTTACACATGAAGAAATAAGGTGAAAAAGAAAGAGAGGATAGGGGATAGATGACTTGGCCAGGTTAACACAGCTCATTTTGCTGGGACTGCTGACTCTTAGTTTTACCCCCGTATGAGTACTTTTAAAGTTTATGTTTCTATGAAAAAATTGTTTTTGGTAATAATTTTGGACATATTTTGAAGTATCATCAATGAGTAATTATGCATAATTATGATTCACAATAGTCTGTAAATGTTGATAAAGTCATTTAAAGTTTCCGTTTCTTTTAATGATGAGAAATGTAATGGTTTACATGTTTGTTGCCTCAGTTATAAAAGTTTTAAGGGAGAAATATTCATTGTAGCTAACTTTTCTTCAGCCTTTAACACATTAAATACATTACTATTTTATTGGAAATTGTATCATAATTATGAAATTCTCTTGGGAGGAGTAGGGAGGAAGAAGCCTTGGAGAAATAGGAGAGGGGGATTGTAGAGAATGATTGATTATTTGTATTATTCTGTGACAGTTGCTTCCTCTGAAAGACATCTTTTCTTAAAGAAGCCTTTTTCTTCATCTGGGGTTTTTTGTTTATTTTTATTCATTTCAATTTTTAATGAAGCTTGTTATGCACAAATTGTTAAAAGTATCGTGCAGGTGAAATTGTAATGAAAAGCACTCATTCCCTGATAACTAACCCCCGTCTGTAAAAGGAACCGCTTTTATATTTTTTCATTGCTTCTTTAGTTTGGTTGCCTCCATATTGCTAAATAATTTATTTGTATGTTTTAAATGTTAACACATTTCATTGTCTGAAAAGGTAATTCATTGACATGGTTCAAATATAAAAAATATAAAAATACATAGAGTGAAAAATCTTCTCACCTTTTGTCCTATACCTTAGAATCTCCCCCCCCCAGAAAAATCAGTTAACTCTTGTATCTTCTAGAAAATTCTTCATACTGATATATAAGCAAATGCAAAAATGTGTACCCTCCTATGTAAATTTGTACTGTTTTTTCTGGGTTGATCAGTTTTAGTCATTTTTTAATTGACTTCCGCTAGGATAAAAGAAGTGTATCTTTCTTTTTTGTTGTTTTGTTTTTGTCATTGACTTTTTTTCATTGAAGTATAGTTGATTTACAATGCTGTTGTAGTTTCTGGTGTACAACAAAGTGATTCATTTATATACATATTGACTATAACTGAATATATATGTATATATATTCCTTTTCAGATTATTTTCCATTATAGGTTATTACAAGGTATTGAATATAGTTCTTTGTTATACAGTAGGATCTTGTTGTTTATCTATTTTATATACAGTGGTGTGTATCTATTAATCCCAAGAAGTGTATCTTTCTGACATCACCCTAACTCACCCAACCCCCATCTTCGAAAACAGGTCCATCACTATTTGCAGTTTTTGGTTGGTTAAGTTCTTAACTTTAAGCAGTTAGCTGTTACTTTGCTTTTTGTGTTGTCAACTATGGATGGAGGTTATCAGCACACTTATACTCCCTTCAGCTCTCCCCATTATCTTTCTTCTCCCAGCCTTTGACATCAGTCCATTTCCTTTTATATTATCAATGTGGATAACATGTACTTGCTTTTCTTTACCCATAATTAAGCCTTCAGTGATTTCTTTATAGCTTAAATTTTCAAGTTGAAAATCAATAGTTTTTACATTATGATGACTAAGTCAATACTATTCATTGAGGAGTCAAATGGAATATTATGATTATATATCTTTTCCTTTGAAGATTTCCTAAAGTTTCTACTTCTTGTTTTGTTTCGTTTTTGCATTGTCTGCTTTTATCACCTTGTTAAGCTTCCCCAGTGTCTCTAGGTTTGAAGGAATCCCTTTTGTGAAGAGGAATCCCTGATTCCTCTGTCCCCCTGCTGCTTTCCTCTGGGTTGGTTGACCTTGGATTGGCTACATTGCTGTCACCCCAGGATGACCCTTCTTTGCTCTTCTTGGTCGAATACAGTTTTTGGAATTTAATCCCTTTCTTTTCTTCCTTGTTTACTATCTGGCTTTGTTTGAGGGCATTTTCAAATAATTTCCTAAGAAAGGATGAATGAAAGGTAAACTTTCTGCATTTTAGTCCATGCATTTCTAATAATGTCTTTGTTCTGCCCATGCATGTCTGATGATGTCTGCATGCTGTCCTGTTAATTACAAGGCTGACTACATATGACTTCTAGGCTGAAAACAATTTCCCCATTGGAGCTAGAAGGCATTTCTTGTTATCATCTAACCTTCTTAATTCTAATGAGAAGTCTGATGCCAATCTGATATTTCATTTTCTGTACGTGTCTTTGTTTTCTCTCCGAAAGCGTATAGGATTCTTTTCTTCACCCTTGTTGTTCCGAACATTCTAACACAGTGTGTCTAAGTGTGGACCTTCAGAGTTCATTTTTCCTGATGGGTCATTGCAATGAGAAGACTTATATTCTTCATTTTGGGGAAAGCCTCTTCGTCTAGTCTGAGATCCAGAAACCTGATAATTTAGTCTTCAGAGATAAGATGATGGGGAAGAGGAGAAGGCAGCCTGGTCTGTAACTCTTAACTAGTCCCCACTGACCTTCACCCTGCAGCACATGCTCCTTCTCCAGAGGGCCTGGTGGGCCTGAGTCTGTCTGGGTATCTGCAAGGCAGGTCAGCTACTTCCTGCCTTGTGGGGCAATGGGTCCCTCAAAGTTGTATTTTCTGCTGGACCTCCTTTGCCCTTCTTCAGGCACCGTTTTCTACCTGCTTTTGTAGAGATCCGTTATCATCATTGTTTGCTGATGGCTCCCCTCCCAGTATCTTGCTCTTGTGCTTTCATGCTTCTCTTTTCTGTTTATTATAATGTTATCCCTTTATTATAAGGAATATTATAATATCCCTTTATTACAACGGAGACTTGAGTGGGAGAAGAAATAAGCTGTGTCTTCTGTCATCCAAGTTAGAAGGGCTCAGCAGATCCCAAGCTTGATAGTTGTTCTGTAGCCCTGCCTCAGTCACCGACCTTAGGGACCTTGTCTTCTTCATCTATTTATATATGCTGGAGGTTGGCACATAATCATCACTGAGTCAATGTCTGCTGAATTATAATAACTTTAAAATTGAAATGTATTTAGGAATGATTCAGTAACCTCTACATTCTACTTTGGTCAGATCTTCAGTAGAATGAATCCTAAATCGGTCCCCACTCCTGTCCCCCTCCCCCCCCACGGGAGAATCCATAAAAGGACCTGTGAAAAATAAAGAGGTTTTGTGGTTAAATTCGATACCCTCCCACCTAACTTTGGATTAAAAGAATTGCTAGCTTTAAGTGATATCGTTTTCCATATCAGCTGTCTGAGAAGTAGCTCCTCTAAATAGGCCTCTTCTAATTGCCTGCTTTTCCCTGCAATTAGAAAGCTGCTAGAACTTGACACTCCATCTTACTATAAGCTAAGCTGAATTTTAACTAAGTAAGGATCTTGTGGTGGTGTAAACTAATGTTTACAACAGCATTTTCTATACTGTAGAGTGCTATCCACATTTGAGTTTTTGTTGATATTATAATGTGGGAACTGCCAGCATTGTTTTTCAAGCCACGCTATTTTGAGCAGGGATTAAGGCACTCATTAGCATCCTATTGTCGTCTGTTTTTGTACTTTAAATGGAGAAGGAATGATTTTGTAATATGTAGTTGTGAGCCTTAAATAGGAACAGTAGAGATGGAGCAAATCTGCATAGTATATGATCATTTTCAGATTTATTTGGCTAGTGTAGATGTGGCATTAGGGGAGTGTAGAGGACTGAAGATGCTGTGAAGATCTTTGGACATATCTCAAATATAAATGTAATGTGGCCCCGGTGATAAAAATCTACTGACCCTGATCTGGTTCTGTTTGGCTAGTTCTGTTGAAGTCATTAATCAACACTGCCTGACAGGTTGGGAGCCGTGGTGGAGCTTGACTGCCAGAAGGGCCCAGATACTGAGTTATCATTGAAGTGAGAACCAGCCTTTCTTTATGCAAGTTAGAACTCCTGGTGGCATTTCTACTTGAGGACCTATCCTCTTCCCCTTTGTCCACTATTTTGATTTTTTTAAAAAAAATGTCATTATACACTTAATTTGGTAGGAAAAAAGGGAATATAATTAATTGAAACCTCTGTTTATAACTTTAAATTTACTTCCAGTTTTTATCTGTGTGTGTTTGTACACTTTGCGTGGGTGTAAGCAGTGCACACGTGGTCTAATTTTCCAAATGAATATTATTTTATGTATAATTTATATGACTGTGTGCTTATGTAGTACTGGTTTTTTAATGTGGCAGAAACACTTAACATGAGATCTGCCCTCCTAACGAATTTTATGTGTACAATATAGTATTGCTAGCCAGAGGCACAGTGTGGTACAGCAGATCGCTAGGATTTCTTCATCTTGCATTAAGTGAAACTTCTTACATGACATTTTTAACAGGGATAAAACATCCATCACGTTGATATGTCATAATCATACTTAAACTTTCCCCTATTATTACAAATTGGTGTGTTTCTAATTGTTTAATATCATAAACAGTATTTTTAAATTTTTTAAAATTTATTTTTATGTATTTATTTTTGGCTGCGTTAGGTCTTCATTGCTGCGTATGGGCTTTCTCTAGTTGCGGCGAGCGGGAGCTACTCTTTGTTGTGGTGTGCAGGCTTCTCGTGCGGTGGTTTCTCTTGTTGCGGAGCACAGGCTCTAGGTGCACAGGCTTCAGTAGTTGTGGCACGCAGGCACAGTAGTTGTGGCTCACGGGCTCTAGAGCGCAGGCTCAGTAGTTGTGGCGCACGGGCTTAGTTACTCCGCGGCATGTGGCATCTTCCCGGACCAGGGGTCTAACCCATGTCCCCTGCATTGGCAGGCAGACTCTTAACCACTGCGTCACCAGGAAAGTCCTCATAAACAGTATTGATATTGGCAATATCTTTTGTAAAGATTATTTTGCGATTGTTTTCTTAGAATATATCCCCCACCTGGGATTATCGGGTCTTCTGTTTTATACCTCTTATTTACACAGACATTTTGGTCTCTAGAAAGACAGGGTTGTGCAGTTGTTTTATTCCACCTGTTTTTATTAGGGAGGCTGGTAAATGTCCTCTGATGATTTGCCATTTGGGTTTACATATGCAATGGAGAACCCATAGTTCTGTACTTTTAGCTAAATCCGTTAATTATATGGAAAAAGTTTGAATGTGGAAGATTATTCTCTTTATCTTTTTTCACAGTGCATATATTGAAGGTGTACACCTTGACGATTTGATACATATATACTGTGAAAGATTCACTGCAGTCAAGCTAATTAACATATCCATCACCTCACAGGGTTACCTTAGGATCTACCCTCTTAGCAAATTTCAATTATACAGTATCTTCTGAGGACACCCGCTCATTCCTAACCCTGCTCATCTCGCAGTGCTTTTCCAGAGAGTAGATTCCTCCAACTAAATTGCGGACATTGCTGGTAAGGGTAATACAGGTCAAGTTTTTAGCAGCAAACCCTGTGGTAAGGATTTTACCAGCTTGATTTGCAGTCATGACAGCTACCTGAGAGCAATCTCTCTCAAGAAGGGTGCACAGGACAGGTTCCTGCGGGGGAGTGGGCACGCGAAGCTTCAGTCAGAATCAGAGGTGGGGGTGGGAGGATGAACCAGACACTTTCACACCCTTTCCCGGGCCTACTCTGTTAGTGCAAAAATTAATCAGAAAAAACGGGTAATTACCATATTAGGCTGTGGCTGTTGAAGAATACTGACTGGGTCAGGGAACCTATTATTTGAGAAAATAACATCGGAATTAAAAGGCTACTTTATTTCCACCTATGTCAAACATAAAAACCAATGATAATTACAAAGATGGAACATTAATTCTTTCCATAGTGTATTAATTCACCACAAAAAGAGATTTATAGGTGTTGTCATGTCTTCTTTGTTTTTAGGGTGTGGAGAGGTTAACCTCAAGAGAGGTTAATGAGGCCATGTAAAATGGTCATATAAAGAAATGTTTTTGCATTCTTTGGTTAAACTGCTCTTGGGACATTGTCCGTTATTTTCAGTTTTCCTTCTATAAACATCCAAATGATAAAGCCATCAGAGTTCAGGGCTAGGAAAAAGTAGATTTTTTTCCCTGAAAAATATGATTTTTTTATTATTAGATACTAAGATATATGGAAACATATGTAAGCTTCTTTATTTCTCGCTTTCTCTCTCACTTTCTTTGGGCTGAAGAATAAATGGCAAGTAAATGAATGAGTCAAAGGGGAGTTAAGACATAGAAGAATTTACTGAGGGCTGCTAATTCCTGCAATGTCTCTTATAAGAACCATAATTAAATTAAGTAATAAATAAGTTATCCCATCAAAGATTATTTTCAGGTCTAACACAGTATGTTTTAGTTGTAGCTAATTGATGATTCCATTTTAAACAGTATAGCTTTGTGGATAATTGGTTCTGTTCTTACGAAGACCTAAAAAATGATTCTTTTCCTATGAAGACTCTTGTTCTTTCTAGATCCTTTCCAGTGTTTCACCAAGAAGTGGGCTGACCTGCCTATCCTTAGCTTGCCTGCCACAGACAAGGAAGTGCCAGGTTGGGTGCTCAGCAGAGAGCAGAGCCCAAGTTAGAATTCATCATCAAGCCCTGGCTGGAGTCATTAGATGCTGGAGTTGGATTGGAAGGGCTCAGTGAAGAGTTTGAGGCTTGGAGAGCAACTTTTTCCATCTGATGCAGCATCTAGGCTCTTTTCATGGTGTCACGTGATGTGTTCATTGTAAAAGAGGTTGACATTGCAGGGTGATTTCTACTCAGCCTTGGCTGGTTGGCCCAGGCAATACCTGTAGGACTTGAAACCGACATGAGTCTGATTAAGAGCCCTGCAGGCAATTAGATTTCTTTAAGGATGGATGGGAGAGAAATGGGGATTCCTACTCAGTTCATCTGCTTTTTATATTCTTTCATTATTGATTTAACAGCATAAATATTTAACCTTGATGTTTGACACATTTTGATGAATCCCAGTTAGGAAAAGGAAAAAAAAAAATCCCAGATACAAATGTAGTACTTCATCTGTAAGTCTACAAATTTTTGTTCCATCTCCTCCCCCAACCCAGCTTCTCGTCCCTTTTGTTCTACTTCTCACTGCGGTTTAGGATACAGGTTCTTACTTTCCAAGAACCTCTCTACACTAAGATGCCTTTATTTTCTCCAAGCTTAAGTTATCATGTTTTAGCCAAAAGCTCAAAATGAATATCTACTCGATCCTTATAGCTGATTCTGTGTCTTTCGTGCCCATATAGTATGTGTGCCCAGGTCTCTTTTTTACTTTCTCATCTAGGACTTCATTTTCCCAGGGGTGATCCAGCATCGGCTAAAATGCCTTTGAATACTTGGAGTCCGCCAAATAAAATCACATTTTAAAAACTGAGCTAAACAGGTTTCTCTACACTTTCATAACACACAACATCATAATTTCATTCTTGTTGGACTGAGCCAAAAATAAAAACAAAAATAAACTCCCTTCATTTCAGGTCCTAATTGAAGTACAGATTAGATACTACACCTTCAAAGGTACATCCTTCAAAGGGTACATTTGGGGTGAACCATCAGGTTGGTATGACACAGACATTAAAAATAGGGGGAGGGCTTAAAATACATATTGTGATTAACCTTTTCCTTTATGGAATATTGATTTTGTGGTGCTAATAATTTTATTCCATGTTGCTCAAAGGACAAAAAGTGCCACCACAATTGTAGCAATAAAGTTTTTAGCTCTCGTGGCAGCCTCAGGAGTCAATTATGTCAACACTAAGTCTGGTACTGTCAAATCATGACAGAATGGCGAGCATAGGTTGGCTGGTGATGCAAGAGTTCAGCAAAAATCAATGAAAGCATTAGGGAGTGCTGATTGAGGTTATTAAGGCTTTGCTTGATAACACACCACTGCAGCTCTGTGACATCAGGTTGAAATTAGTCATGCTGAGAATAGTTACACCAGCTGTGTGGCTGACAAGGACTTGGTGCTTTGGCCGGGTGTCAGGCCTGTGCCTCTGAGGGTGGAGAGCTGAGTGCAGGACATTGGTCCACCAGAGACCTCCCGGCTCCACATAATATCAATGGCAAAAGCTCTCCCAGAGATCTGCATCTCAAAGCTAAGACCCAGCTCCACTCAACGAGAACAAGCTACATTGCTGGACACCCTATGCCAAACAACTAGCAAGACAGGAACACAGCCCCACCCATTAGCAGAGAGGCTGCCTAAAATCATAATGAGGTCACAGGCACCCCAAAACACACCACTGTATGTGGTCCTGCCCAACAGAAAGACAAGATCCAGTCTCATCCACCAGAACACAGGCACCAGTCCCCTCCACCAGGAAGCCTACACAACCCACTCAACTAACCTTAGCCACTGGGGGCAGACATCAAAAACAATGGGAACTACGAACCTGCAGCCTGCGAAAAGGAGACCACAAACACAGTAAGTTGAGCGAAATGAGAAGACAGAGAAACACACAGCAGATGAAGGAGCAAGATAAAAACCAACCAGACCTAACAAATGAAGAGAAAATAGGCAGTCTACCTGAAAAAGAATTCAGAGTAATGATAGTAAAGATGATCCAAAATCTTGGAAATAGAATGGAGAAAATACAAGAAATGTTTAACAAGGACCTAGAAGAACTAAAGAGCAAACAAACAATGATGAACGAACAACACAATAAATGAAATTAAAAATTCTCTAGAAGGAATCAATAGCAGAATAACTGAGGCAGAAGAACAGATAAGTGACCTGGAAGATAAAATAGTGGAAATAACTACCACAGAGCACAATCAAGAAAAAAGAATGAAAAGAATTGAGGACAGTCTCAGAGACCTCTGGGACAACATTAAATGCACCAACATTTGAATTATAGGGGTCCCAGAAGAAGAAGAGTAAAAGAAAGGGACTGAGAAAATATTTGAAGAGATTGTGGTTGAAAACTTCCCTAATATGGGAAAGGAAATAGTCAGTCAAGTCCAGGAAGCACAGAGAATACCATACAGGATAAATCCAAGGAGAAACATGCCAAGACACATATTAATCAAACTATCAAAAATTAAATACAAAGAAAAAATATTGAAAGCAGCAAGGGAAAAACAACAAATAACATACAAGGGAATCCCCATGAGGTTAACAGCTGATCATTCAGCAGAAACTCTGCAAGCCAGAAAGGAGTGGCAGGTCATATTTAAAGTGATGAAAGGGAAAAACATACAGGCAAGATTACTCTACCCAGCAAGGATCTCATTCAGATTTGATGGTGAAATTAAAACCTTTACAGACAAGCAAAAGCTAAGAGAATTCAGCACCAGGAAACCAGCTTTACAACAAATGCTAAAGGAACTTCTCTAGGCAGGAAACACAAAAGAAGGAAAAGACCTACAAAAACAAACCGGGGCTTCCCTGGTGGCACAGTGGTTGAGAGTCTGCCTGCTGATGCAGGGGACACGGGTTCATGCCCTGGTCCGGGATGATCCCACATGCCGCGGAGCGGCTGGGCCCGTGAGCCATGGCCGCTGAGCCTGCGTGTCCAGAGCCTGTGCTCTGCAGTGAGAGAGGACACAACAGTGAGAGGCCCACGTACTGCAAAAAAGCAACAATAAACAACAAAAAAAGCCAAAACAATTAAGAAAATGGTAATAGGGACGTACATATCGATAACTACCTTAAATATAAATGGATTAAATGCTCAAACCAAAAGTCATAGACTGGCTGAATGGATACAAAAACATGACCCATACATATGCTCTCTACAAGAGACCCACTTAAGACCTAGGGACACATACAGACTGAAAGTGAGGGGATGGAAAAAGATATTCCATGCAAATGGAAATCAAAAGAAAGCTGGAGTAGCAATTCTCATATCAGAAAAAATAGTCTTTAAAATAAAGACTATTACAAGAGACAAAGAAGGACACTACATAATGATCAAGGGATCAATCCAAGAAGATATAACAATTGTAAATATTTATGCACCCAACATAGGAGCATCTCAATACATAAGGCAAATGCTAACAGCCATAAAAGGGGAAATCAACAGTAACACAATCATAATAGCGGACATTACCACCCCACTTTCACCAACGGACAGATCATCTAAAATGAGAATAAAAAAGGAAACACAACCTTTAAATGATATATATACAAGATGGACTTAATTGATATTTATAGGACATGCCATCTAAAAACAACAAAATACATTTTCTTCTCAAGTGCTCATGGAACATTCTCCAGGAGAGATCATATCTTGGATCACAAATCAAGGCTTGGTAAATTGAAGAAAATTAAAATCGTATCAAGTATCTTTTCTGACCACAATGCTATGAGACTAGATATCAATTATAGGAAAAAGTCTATTAAAAATACAAACAGATGGAGGCTAAACAATATGTTACTAAATAACAAAGAGATCACTGAAGAAATAAAAGAGGAAATCAAAAAAAACCTACAAACAAATGACAATGAAAACATGACAACCCCAAACCTATGGGATGCAGCAAAGGCAGTTCTAAGAGGGAAGTTTATAGCAATACAATCCTACCTCAAGAAACAAGAAACATCTCAAATAAACAACCTAACCTTACACCTAAAGCAATTAGAGAAAGAAGAACAAAAACACCCCAACGTTAGTAGAAGGAAAGAAATCATAAGTATCAGGTCAGAAATAAATGAAAAAGAAATGAAGAAAACGATAGCAAAGATCAATAAAACTAAAAGCTGGCTCTTTGAGAAGATAAAAAAAATTGATAAACCATTAGCCAGACTCATCAAGAAAAAAAGGGAGAAGACTCAAATCAATAGAATTAGAAATGAAAAAGGAGAAGTAACAACTGACACTGCAGAAATACAAAGGATAATGAGAGATTACTATAAGCAACTATATGCCAATAAAAAGGACAACCTGGAGGAAATGGACAAATTCTTAGAGAAGCACAACCTTCCGAGACTGAAGCAGGAAGAAATAGAAAATATAAACAGACCAATCACAAGCACTGACATTGAGACTGTGATTAAAAATCTTCCAACAGGGCTTCCCTGGTGGCACAGTGGTTGAGACTCCACCTGCCGATGCAGGGGACACGGGTTTGTGCCCCGGTCTGGGAAGATCCCACATGCCACGGAGCGGCTAGGCCCGTGAGCCATGGCCGCTGGACCTGTGCGTCCGGAGCCTGTGCTCTGCAACGGGAGAGGCCACAGCAGTGAGAGGGTCGCGTACCGCAAAAAAAAAAAAAAAAAAAGTCTTCCAACAAATAAAAGCCTAGGACCAGATGGATTCAAAAGTGAATTCTATCAAACATTTAGAGAAGAGCTAACACCTATCCTTCTCAAACTCTTCCAAAATAGAGCAGTTGGAGGAAGACTCCCAAACTCATTCTACGAGGCCACCATCACCCTGATACCAAATCCAGACAAAGATGTCACAAAAAAAGAAAACCACAAGCCAATATCAGTCATGAACATAGATGCAAAACTCCTCAACAAAATACTAGCAAACAGAATCCAACAGCACATTAAAAGGATCATACACCATGATCAAGTGGAGTTTATCCCAGGAATGCAAGGATTCTTCAATATACGCAAATCAATCAGTGTGATAAATCATATTAACAAACTGAAGGAGAAAAAACATATGATCATCTCAGTAGATGCAGAGAAAGCTTTCGACAGAATTCAACACCCATTTATGATAAAAACCCTCCAGAAAGTAGGCATAGAGGGAACTTACCTCAACATAATAAAGGCCATATATGACAAACCCACAGTAAACATCATTCTCAATGGTGAAAATCTGAAAGCATTTCCTCTGAGATCAGGAACAAGACAAGGTTGCCCACTCTCACCACTATTATTCAACATAGTTTTGGAAGTTTTAGCCCCAGCAATCAGAGAAGAAAAAGGAATAAAAGGATTCCAAATTGGAAAAGAAGAAATAAAGTTGTCACTCTTTGCAGATGATATGATACTATACACAGAGAATCCTAAAGATGCTACCAGAAATCTACTAGAGCTAATCAATGATTTTGGTAAAGTTGCAGGATACAAAATTAATGCAGAGAAATCTATTGCATTCCTATACACTGATGATGAAAACTGAAAGAGATATTAAGGAAACACTCCCATTTACCACTGCAACCAAAAGAATAAAATACTTAGGAATAAACCTCCTAAGGAGACAAAAGACCTGTATGCAGAAAACTATAAGACACTGATGAAAGAAATTAAAGATGATACAAACAGGTGGAGAGATATACCATATTCTTGGATTGGAAGAGTCAACATTGTGAAAATGACTATACTACCCAAAGCAATCTACAGATTCAGTGTAATCCCTATCAAACTACCAATGGCATTTTTCACAGAACTAGAACGAAAAATTTCACAATTTGTATGGAAACACAAAAGACCCCAAATAGCCAAAGCAATCTGGAGAAAGAAAAATGGAGCTGGAGGAATCAGGCTCCTGGACTTCAGACTATACTACAGAGCTACAGTAATCAAGACAGTATGGTACTGGCACAAAAACAGAAGTATAGATCAATGGAACAGGATAGAAAGCCCAGAGATAAACCCATGCACATATGGTCACCTTATTTTAGATAAAGGAGGCAAGAATATAAAGTGAAGAAAAGACAGCCTCTTCAATAAGTGGTGCTGGGAAAACTGAACAGCAACATGTAAAAGAATGAAATTAGAACACTCCCTAACACCGTACACAAAAATAAGCTCAAAATGGATTAAAGACCTAAATGTAAGGCCAGACACTATAGAACTCTTAGAGGAAAACATAGGCAGAACA
This sequence comes from Aethalodelphis obliquidens, assembly GCF_003676395.1. NCBI lineage: Eukaryota > Metazoa > Chordata > Mammalia > Artiodactyla > Delphinidae > Aethalodelphis > Aethalodelphis obliquidens. The sequence goes on along the minus strand of NW_020837990.1, from coordinate 10,997,239 downwards.
CTCTATGACATAAATACAGCAAGATCCTTTTTGACCCACCTCCTAGAGAAATGGAAATAAAACCAAAAATAAACAAAGGGGACCTAATGAAACTTAAAAGGTTTTGCACAGCAAAGGAAATGATAAACAAGATGAAAAGACAACCCTCAAAATGGAGAAAATATTTTCAAATGAAGCAACTGACAAAGGATTAATCTCCTCAATTTACAAAAAGCTCATGCAGCTCAATAGCAAAAAAGCAAACAACTCAATCCAAAAATGGACAGAAGACCTGAATAGACATTTCTCCAAAGAAGATATACAGACTGCCAACAAACACATAAAGGATGCTCAACATCACTAATCATTAGAGAAATGCAAATCAAAACTACAATGAGATATCATCTCACACCAGTCAGAATGGCCATCATCAAAAAATCTAGAAACAATAAATGCTGGAGAGGGTGTGGAGAAAAGAGAACACTCTTGCACTGTTGGTGGGAATGTAAATTGATACAGCCGCTATGGAGAACAGTATGGAAGTTCCTTAAAAAACTAAAAATATAACTACCATATGACCCAGCAATCCCACTACTGGGCATGCATGCTGATAAAAACATAATTCAAAAAGACACATGTACCCCAATGTTCATCGAGCTCTATTTACAATAGCCAGGACATGGAAGCCACCTAAGTGTCCATCGACAGATGAATGGATAAAGAAGATGTGGCACATATATACAATGGAATAGTACTCAGCCATAAAAAAAACCAAAATTGAGTTATTTGCAGTGAGGTGTGTGGACCTAGAGTCTGTCATACAGAGTGAAGTAAGTCAGAAAGAGAAAAACAAATACCGTATGCTAACACATATATATGGAATTAAAAAAAAATTTCTGAAGAACCTAGGGGCAGGACAGGAATAAAGACATAGAGAATGGACTTGAGGACACGGGGAGGGGGAATGGTAAGCTGGGATGAAGTGAGAGAATAGCATGGACATATATACATACCAAATGTAAAATAGCTAGTGAGAAGCAGCTGCATAGCACAGGGAGATCAGCTCGGGGCTTTGTGACCACCTAGAGGGGTGGGATAGGGAGGGTGGGAGGGAGACGCAAGAGGGAGGAGATATGGGGATATCTGTATATGTATAGCTGATTCCCTTTGTTATAAAGCAGAAACTAACACACCATTGTAAAGCAATTATACTCCAATAAAGATGTTAAAAAAAAAGTTTTTGAAAAATGAGTCATGTTTTCTTTATTATCTACAGTAGACATTATACAAGTCTAGAGAATTCAGGAAAACACTCTCTAAGATATTCTTCTTTCTAACTGTGTATTCATTTTTTAATTACTGTGACTTGGGGTCTGCATTTCATGTTTTGCAGGAGAGGTTTTTTTAATAAAAAAATTAGAACAAAGTGGATAATGCAGATAACCCCAATTAAGAGGAAACCAGGCCCCATATGGATATTGTCTGATTCATTACAAATTACAGCTTTAGAATTTAGAATATTGTGCTGTAAATCATGATGTCATTTCCAGGTAATCACATTCGGGCAACGTTTCCCGTGAGGGAATGTCCTTGTCACAAACTGCTGTGTCGTTTTTCAGACCTTAAGGGAGGTTTGGGTGGTTTAGAGTTGTCTTATGAAGTGTTTGTTTACTTGTACTTTGCACCTTTGTCATTATTATAAGCTCACCGTAAGAAGTACAGTGATGAATAATTTACTTATTTAAATTTAAACACCAGAATATGAATAAAGCTTATTTACATTAAAACATCATTTGATATGATGGTAATTGGTTACTTCGGTACACTTTCTATTATAAGATAAATTTGAGTTACTGAAGACTCAGATACATAAGAAGCTTTGCACAGAGGAAAGAGTTTGGGCACTGTAGAATCACCTGGCCTGACATTCTGCCACTAGTTAAATAGCTGTGTAACCTAATCTGTTTCTTTTTAAACTCAGTATCACTGTCTGCACATTCATTTATGTATTCATTCAGCAAATACTCGTTGAGTCTCTACTGTGTGTCAGGGACTGTGCTAGGGGCTGGGTTTTCAGGGGTGAGTAAAAAAGAAAAGGTTCTTGATCCCGTGGAGCTTATGGGTTAGTGCGAGAGCCAGACATTAAAGCAACAATCACATAAATGATACAGCTACCATTGTGGTGAGGCTAGGAGCGGAAAGATTATGGAGCTGTACGGTGAGATTGGAACTCTCTGGTCTCCTTTTCCGGGTTCTAGCACATAAGAAGCCCAGTGAATGGTGGGAATGATTGTTGGAAGTGTTATTAGTATCATTATGATTGCATCCCAAGCCAAACGTGAGCACGTGAGGACAGAGTGCAGGAACTAGTTGCAGGTTGTATGATGAGGTAACGAAATATGGTGAATTCGGGTTGAGGGGGTTTAAGCCACGTGAATTAAAACGCAGGCATCCCAAAATACGGTTGTCATCCTCTAGGTGTCAGAGTGGGCGTTACCTTGACGGATCTTTGAGTGTGGCATGGTTAACACTGTTCCCAGAAGGTTGGTGGGTCAAAGTTGCTGCAGGGAGGTTGGGGTCTAGTGGTTACCTTTTAAAAACTGCTTTTATTTATTTATTAATTTTTTTGGCTGTACGTGGGCCTCTCACTGTCGCGGCCTCTCCCGTTGCGGAGCACAGGCTCCGGACGCGCAGGCTCAGCGACCATGGCTCATGGGCCCAGCCGCTCCGCGGCATGTGGGATCTTCCCAGACCGGGGCACGAACCCGTGTTCCCTGCATCGGCAGGCGGACTCTCAACCACTGCGCCACCAGGGAAGCCCTAAAACTGCTTTTATTTTACGCTTTTAGGTGTTGGGAGTCAGTTCTACAGAATTCCACATACATACATATACATATATTCACACATATCTATTTATATATATTTTAATGTATAGATACACATATACATATATTGTATTATAATATATACACACAAATTATATGTGTGTATGTGTATATGCATGTGTATTTGTACATGTGTATAGTAGTGTCTTCCCCCACAGGATCTAGGCACTTAGTTTGTAATCACAGGAAAGAAGGAATCTTCCCAGGTCTGCAACCTGAGGTTGGAGAGCAGGCTGCCCTAAATCCAAAAATAGAAATTCTATTAAAGGTCACATAGAGGTGAGAGAATATGTGAGTCCTCTGGTTCCTTCTTACAACAGCCATTTTGTGTGTGTGTGTGTGTGTGTGTGTGTGTGTGTGTTGTGCCCATGTGTCCCTGCACATTCTTTGTAGGTGGGGTGATAAAACAGTGCCCTAGATGTTCTCCTGGGTGTGGAGTGACAACCTCGTTGTGATAGAGTGCACCCCAAACAACACTGGACAGCAAGCTCGTGGACTCTGAGCTGGTGAAGAGCAGTGCTTCCTGGAGCATAGACAGGACTCTGGGAATGTTTGCTCCAGTGCAAGGAAGAATGGTATGCAATAGGACTGAAATCTCTGATCAGATGACATGGACTGGCCATTGAGGAATTTAGTCATGTTTCCCTTGCTAATAATAATAGTCATGTTTTTGGGCATTTTATATGTGCATGTTACTGACCTAAGTGATTGACATAGAGAATCTCATGTAATTCTTAAGACAAGCCTGTGAGGTAGGTCTAGTTAGGGACCATCCAAGGTCCCATATCCAGTGGATAGCACAGCTAGACCTGGACTTGGCTATGACTGATTGTGAAGCCTTCTCTCTTAACTGGACATTCTGTTGTCCCTATTCGTTCTCTGGTCATGGAAGCCACACAGATACCCACTCACCTGTCTCATTTGCTGTTATAGCCCCACAGGCTGGCACAGTGCCCGGTCCTGGGCTAGGTGTATCAGTGACCCTTTGGTTGCAAGTGACAGAAACTGGTGTAAAATAAACATTAAGTAGAATTTGTTGGCTCACATAATAAAAAATCCAGTGGTGAGGTGCAGTCCTTCAGACGTGCCTGGATACAGGTGGACGGATGATGTCACCAAGACTTCCTTTCTTTCCATCTTTCCGTTGTGCTTCCTTCTGCGTTGGCTTCATTCCCAGGCAGCCTCTCTCCATGGGGAGGCAATTAGAGGAACCAGCAGCTCTAGACAACTAAGCCCAGAAATAAGAGGCTGTCTCCTTCTAACTGTCCCAACAAAAGCCCTGGGGGTGGGGGGACTCTCATTAGCTTTGTTTGGGTCAAATAACCATTTCTGAAACTAGGCTGGGCTCAGAGAAGGCGTCCCTGTAGGAACAGCTGGAAGTGGGAGGAGTCAGCCTCCCTTGAACCCCATGAACTGATAAAGGAGGAGCAGTTGTTCCCTCCGAGATACTGAACATAGGCAGAAACCTATGTTCATTGCAAAAGGTATTCAATAAATATTGGCTGAATGAATGAAGGAAGGAAGGAAGAAATTAACCTGTTCTGTTGTAGGGATCCTTCAGAGAATACAAGGATCTCTAAAAATAAGATGTCACAAATTGGGACACACATTAAGCCTGCAGTACATTTTAATTTAATAGGAACGAATGAATAAGTTTGTGAGGGAAGGTATAATCTGTGTTCTACGAGGTAAAAAGTTAAATGCTCCTTTTTTGATTAATGAGTGTTTGAAGGGGCTTCCATCCAGTCATTTATGTATTACTTTCCTCTGTGCCCCCCAGATATTGGGATAAGATTGGGATAATGGAAGGTACACAATGAGGGAATTTCATTTTTCCAAGCCACCTTCTACCTGAGTCCCCTGCAGCAGAGGGGTGTAAATGGAAACACCTTGAGGGCTCCTGAGAGGGGAGAACAAGTGGAATTTCTTTGAAGTCTTGTGTTTTATCTCAAAGGTTTATGCAAATTTTGGATAATACTTTTATGATATTTACACAGTCCTTTTAATAATAAATTAATATTTGAAGTTGATAACCATTCAGAAAACACAAACAAAAATGCTTCCTGTGGATCTTAGTTAAACAGAAAGTTGGTATTTAATTGAATCTTACTAATTTTGGAAAATTGGGTTGAACTGAGGAAAGCCGATGTCAAAAGTCAGTTTCATGGTCCAAACCTTTCCTTTGGTCTTGGTTTCTGATACCCAGATACATATAAATAGAAGCTTCATAATCATTTGGAAGAAAAGCTTAAAATATTGCTGAAGAGGGTGGTGGGATGCAGTGTTGAGGGCGTACTTCTTCTTATTAAAGGAGTAAGTCATTATTCAGAGGGTCTTTGGTCAATTGATAGTGCCTGCTTTCTTTCTCTCTCTCTCTTTGTTTTAGGGAAGGAAAGGCCTCTCAATGCCAAGAGATTATTGATGATCATATTTTTAAGTTTATCATTAATGTTTTCATTTTTATCACATGTAAATGAACTAAATGTCCCAAATAATTCTTAGTACTTTTCATCCAGCTTTCAAACTTCATTTTCATTGCAGCTGTCTTGTCTCGTGTGGCAAAAACATTCAGCTTTGTTGTTCTTTTTCACGTTTCAGTTGTTACTTGAGTAGAAGTCTGTTAAAGTAGCCAGCTCTGTGGACTACCGCTTCTTTAAAGTGAGGAGTGAATTCATTCAGCTTATCCGGATTTTTTAAGGAATATAGGATTCTTTCCCTATGATGAAAAATAAGAAGTAAACCCTGCGTTCAAAAATTCGACTAGTGCCTTCTTGCCAAGCCACCATAAAAGCCACTTACCTGTGCCTTACAGATTTGCCATAGAAGTATTCCATTTATAATGCATATATGTTAAGAATAATTTTAACTGTCCTTTTGAATATGCTGAGCTAATTGGGTGTCCAATTCATTAAGGAGTGAACGATGCAGTGACTGATAGTCATAAAAGGGTTTTCTTTTCATCAGTTTGTCCAAATTTGCTGACATATCGATATGCGTCAGTATCAGCCTAGCTGAAAACTCATACATCTTATTTAAGATTTCTTCACCAGATGGTTTTACCTAAAGAATTTTGAGGATTAATGTCTTCAGAGACATCATCATTGTAAATACACCAAAGAGATAATGAGATGACAGAACTCATTGTGTTGGCTTTCTTCCAACGATGAGAGAAACACTGAGATGAATTTTAATATCTAACCAACTATTTAACAATTATTTTTTCTCTCTTTTTTAACATTTTTGTTTATGTCCTTTCTTTCTCTTTTTCTTTTGCTGTGTGTACTTACACACAAGTATATATATTTGTCTTTTATTTTGTTTTCTTTTTTTTGCTAAAATGAGGACCATTTGAGAATTCTAGGAAGAAAATTTTCACTTGCAGTTTTGGAGGCATTATTTCTTTGTTCTTAGGCTTCCAGTATCGATGTCAAGAAGTCCAGTGGCATTCTGATTCTCGCTTTTCTGTGTGTGCCCAGTTTTCCATTTTCAGGGTGCAGTTTAATATCTTGTTTCTGTTCCCAGTATTTTGAAATTCCACAGTTCTCTGGTTCAGTTTTTCTAGTCTTCTGCCTGGAGAAAATGGGAGATGGCAACTTTGCTCTTCCATTCTGGATCTGGTGAGGAAGGGGATTAGGTGAGAGGGGTCTCATCGCTCAGCTCTCAAACACTCAATCTCCCAGTGTAGATCTCCATTCCCATTTGTACGTTTTCTTTGCTGGTGTCACCGACTCAGTTTCTCCTGAGTCCAGCCTTGTATCTTCTGTAGGGTTTAGGGGAGCAGCGGTGGCTTAACTGCAATGTCGGGATGGGGGCCTGGAGGCCTAACTGCTCACTTTATAGACTTTCATCTTGAATATGGAAGGTAGGTATGTCTTTCAAGCACATTGAAACATCCTGTAACAGTGCCATTCAAAAATGACGCCTTTTTTCAACTTGGTTATTCATATATATATATATATATATATATATATATATATATAAAATATTATATATTATATATATATTTAATATATATATTTAATATTTATATATTATATATATTTAATATTTATATATTTAATATTTATATAATATATATTTATATATTAAATATTTAATATTTATATATTATATATATTTAATATTATATATATTAAATATAATATATATATTTATTTTTTATTATATATATATATATATATATATATATTTTTTTTTTTTTTCCCCCTTGAGACTGTTTTGACCACATCTTCAGTCTAGAGCTTCAACAAATTATCTCTCAACATGTGAGTTTTTCCTTCTGAAGAGATTCTGTATCCAATCGTGAAGGCAGCTTTGAGCAATCTTTTTCTTTGTTTGCTTGATTGAGCTTTATATCATATTGTTCCTGGCCAATACATGTCCAGAAATTCTGGCAGTTTTCCTTCTTACTTTGCATGATTGGTTTATAAAATGTCATTCTGAAAGGAATGACTGTGCACTTCTTGCATGTGTTTTCACACACGTGCAAGAGTTATCAAAGTGAGCCTCATTTGCATCTCCATGTACTAAAACCCATGTTTTAAAGAAACAGCCTCTGCTTTCTTGATTAACCATTGCTATTCACTATGGCGTCATGAATTGTGGCCAGGGAAATCCTGTCAGCTCATTGTGGGGACCCTCAGGGACAGGGAATTCCATTTCTGTCTCAATCCTCAATACTTTCAGATGGTTATTACTTTTAAACATTATCTTGCACATTTGCATGGTTTTAAAACCTCTATTTCTTGTTTCCTGCTTTAAACCCACGGGTGGCATTCCTGATTGCAAACAGAATTTTTAAAAACAAGTAAATAAGTCATTATCACAATAGAACAAGCACCATGATTTTTATCACTTTTGTGCTGTGGTGAATTGGATTTGAGAATAGTTGTATGCTTACAATAAATAGAACTTTTGATAGATTGCAATTATGGCAGAAAGTTGAACTAGTGAGTTTTTTGGTAATCAAAACTGAAACAGACAGAAGTGGGCAAAATGCTTCATAAGGTGAGAAGACAAACATAGTTTTCAAAAACTTGGCCCTATGGGGCCCCAGGAGTTCAAAGTTAGCACAGCTTCTTGCCGTGGAACGGCTGGTGTGGGGCAGCAGTGGCTTTGGTGATTTCTTGCATAACATAATTTTATTAAAGTAGTGTACCATTTTCATATAGCTGTGATATTTAGAAGGTACTAAACTCTCCAATCTCTATGACTTATATGAGAAAATAAAAAGATCCCAAATGGGGCTTCCCTGGTGGTGCAGTGGTTGAGAGTCTGCCTGCTGATGCAGGGGACACAGGTTCGTGCCCCGGTCCGGGAAGATCCCACATGCCGCGGAGCGGCTGGGCCTGTGAGCCATGGCCGCTGGGCCTGCGCGTCCAGAGCCTGCGCATCCGGAGCCTGTGCTCCACAACGGGAGAGGCCACAACAGTGAGAGGCCACAACAGTGAGAGGCCACAACAGTGAGAGGCCCACGAACCGCAAAAAAAAAAAAAAAAAAAAGTGTTAGGGATACTTAATTAATTCATTTTTCCTGGTATTTTCCTTTTTACTTAAGTACAAAGGTGATATCTGATAAAAATCTGTGTATAAAAGAACTCTCTTACTAGGTGTGAAACAAAAATTCGAAGTGATGAGGCATTGTGGCATAATTTAATTGTCAGCTTTTATTTCTTGCTTAGTTCGTAAAATCATGGTGCATCTTACAATATGTGGGGATTTAGAATTCATGATTTATGGTAATTAAGAGTTGGAGAAATCCCTCTTCTTCATGTTCTTTTTCTAATATGCTTTCATCATTATGGATTCTGAATGTAAATAATGACATTTTTCAATGAAGGGTCAGTACCTTTATCCTCCAAGTAAGGCCTTTATATTGTGATGCTCTGATACTAGTTTTAAGAATAATCACAGGTATGGAGTAAGTTTCATATGGCCATTTCTTATAGCTTCCCTCAGTATAAGCAGAGGGGATTTCTCCAAAGCACCCCTCAATAAAAGCAGTTTCATAGAGGTAGAAATACATGGCTGTGATGAATTTAGCCAGGACAGTTTCAGAGCAGGATTAATGACTCATTTCAACCACAAAAAACTTTACCAGTTCACATGTCTAATTTTATTACCTGCAAAAGCCCCCCCATAAATTCGTTGCAAAATGTACCCCGAAATGAGTTGCTGGTTATAAGCCAGTTAGTACTGGAGGACAACTTCCAAAAACTATGATTTTGAGCTTAGAATATTCAAATGGTGGTCATTCTTCCTGATAGTTCCAGAGAGACGCCCACTGTCTGTCCAAGTAGTGAAACTAAAAACACATTGTCTGGAGATGACTTATCTCTCTGTTCTCTGTTGTGATTTTAAATCAATATGTTAAAAGTTAAGACGAAAGGGAACCAGAACACATTCTGGTTTTACTCTCTGAAATGATTTTTGATCCATTGGGAGATCATTCTTGCTGATCTTCCTTCAACTATAGTTTTTGGCTGAAGACTCTATATAGACAGCAGATTCCAGGGTGAGCGTGGGCTCACCGCGCCTGAAGCATATCTGAGTCCTGTGCACAGGGCCAAAGGCCAATATAAGCTGCAGACTGTCGTGTGTCGTCCTGACAGGTCTCTCATGGGGCGATTTGGGGGCGTCACAGTGGAAGAGTACAGTAACTTGCTCTAAAGGCTTTGGCTGTTCATGAAGAACCTGAATTAGCCTGAGACACTGAGCCTTGAACTTCATAAAGGAGGAAACTGATAGACAGTATGGTTGACATGCTGGTCATCTTCATTTGTTTTCCCTTTTTAAAACAGCATAGACTCGTGAGGACCACACCCATAGACTTACTGACATATTAGCAAAACTTTTATCTGCTCAGTCAGACTAAAGCTTGAAGTTTGTGAAGGTAAGAAGTCTTCATTGTGCTTATTTAATTGGAAGGTTTTAAACAGTTGTTGCTGTATATGAGAGTAAGCATAACTAGACAGGCAACGAGGAGAGGAGTCTCAATAAATATATATGTAACTGAATGTGATTTAGTGCTTACTTCTCTGCTGGGGACTCATCACTGAAATCCATCCCTGAATCAGAAAGAACTTTTTTCCAAGACCAAGTATCCAAGTTTTGAGTTTGGAAAGTAAGATCAGGGTCCTAGAGATGCTTTGGGATTGTAGAGGATGAAAAGATTAATCCCAGGTTGGAAGATTCAGTTATTTGTGTTAATTCAAAAAGGGCTAGAGTGATGCTTACTTTTGTGTGCATCATGAAAGCATGTAAAGGGATCAAGTAATAAGAATAAAGGAAACAAAAGCAGAAGGGGAGCAAGATGACTTACCTGCAAGCACAGTGAAGCTCTTATTTATGTACAGAGTCTGCAATTTCCAGCATAAGTGGATGCCAGTGCACAGGCTAAGAAGAAGATGCTGAAACTTTCTTTGACTTAGGAAATTGAACCATATTTTGACCCAGAAAGGAGCTATTAATTCCTTTTTAAAGGAATTAAAAGGAAAAGCAAAACCACCTAATGAACCAATTTTATATTTTTGGAAAGTATGAAACTGGAATAAAACTAGGATGTCAAAGCATTCCCAGATCGGATTCTGAACTAAATTAGTTTTCTATTTGATTCATGTTTCTGGCTCTGATCTGCTAATTGCAGCCCCTTCTTATATATTTATTAAAGCAAGATTTCATTTGAGCAATTCATTATGAATTGGCTTTTAAAAAATAACTCTTTATACTTGAAAGAATCAAACTGTTTCCTCAAAAACATTCTATAAATCAGACTTCTCTATTTTAGTCAGATAGGCTTTCAATAATGTAAGTACGAATAAGTGAGGCTTGACTCTAATTCCTTCATTTTCCTTATTCTGATGAATAACAGGATCATATAGCTTTTCAGTGCAATCGCTAATAAAACCACCTTCCCTATTATCTATGAGTCATAGTCTATTCTCTGGAGTGCTTTCTCCTAATGAGAAAACATCAGCTCTATACCTGAAAGCATAATTGTTCTTATGGAAATAATTACTGATTTATAATTGCTGACTTTTCTGAGATGGAAAGATCTTCTCTTTATTACTTTCTTTTGCCTCTATACCCAAGTCAAGCAGGAAAAGTCCGTTAGTGAGAGTACTAAGTATTTAATTGTGTAAATTACTGAAAATGTTAATTAAATTAAATTCAAGTAATGTACATATTGAGTACATAGTACTAGAAGTAAGGGCGATTTTGGTAAGATACAATGCATACTTAGGAAAAGTTGAATGACAATAAAGTCTAGTTATTGTTAAGTGTCAAATGAACTCTTAAGATAGTAACTATCATGGATGTAATTCAAGAAGCAGGAGAAATGATATAATCAGGAGTGGGCAAGGGATTCATGGGGGAGGTAGGCCTTTATTTGGGCCTTTCAACAGGGGTAGGAATTTTACCGTGGTGAGGAGGAGGGTGGATAAACAGAGAGGTTGGTGGTGGTGGTACCATGCACAGCATGAGCAACCGTAAAAGAAACACCCTGTGTATGATGGGGATCCTAGCGATCTCGTTTGCTGTATCCCACCGCTGACCTGTGCTCATCAAACCATCAACGTGATGAAGGACGATGAAAGGCTGAAGGACAGGTTCAGATTGAAACAGGTTGAGGAAGCATGGCACCTAAACACAATGTGTGATCCTAAATTGGAGTGTGGTTTGGGGAAAAAACAATGCTATGAAGGACATTTTGGGAAACTTTATGAAATTTGAATATAGATTGTATATTAGATACTAGCATTGTATCCGTGTTAGACTTCCTGAACTTCATAAATGTGCTGTGCTTATGTATTAGTTCCCTAGGGCTACTGTAACCAAGGACCACAAACTGGGTGCCTTAACAACAGAAATGCGTTCTGTCACAGTTCTGGAGGCTGTAAGTCTGAAAGCAAGGAGCTGGGAAGGGCATGTGTCCTCTGAAGGCTCTAGAGGAGGGTCTTTCCTCGCCCCTTCCTGGCTTCTGGCGGTTGCTGGCCATCCTTGTCTTTCCTTGGCTCGCAGCCGTAGCACTGCAAACTCTGTCATCACACGGCCTTTTCCGTGTGTGTCTTTGTCTTCACATGGCCGTATAAGGACACCTACTCATTGGGCTTAGGCCCCACCATAATCCATTATGACCTCATCTTACCTAATTTCATCTGCAGAGATCCTATTTACAAATAAGGTCACATTCTGAGGTTCCAGGTGGACACGAATTTTAGGGGAGACACTGGTCAACTCAGTACAGATGACACATGAGACTCTCCCAGTTGTTAGGAGAGAGATGCTGCAGTATTTAGGGGTAAAGGATCATGATGTTTGCAACATACTCTCAAATGGGTCAGCAATAATAGTATTATGTATATATTATGGAGAGGGAGACAAAGCAATGGGGAATCATGTTAACAACTGATGAATTTCAGTGAAGGATATATGGGTTGTGTAATTTTTGTAACTTTTCCATACGTTTGAAATTTTTCAGAATAAAAGATTTTCTAAAAAGCAAAAGAAAAATTTACAAAAATGGATCATACAGCCAACACTGAGACTGCAGAGCCAAGAGATGGGTTTTTGATGTTCCCGTTATCAATTTACACAACCTCTGTTCTTCTGCTTATGGGAGATTTTTTTTTAATGGCTTAAGCAGGTTTGAGTTAAGATTTTAGTTTCTTTCAGCTAAAAACAATCTGCCTCAATTGATACACTTTTGCAGAGCTATGTGTTGTATTAGCCATGTTAATGTCAATATATTCCATTTATTTGAAACAAATAAAAAATCCACTTTCATACTTCCATGCTTTATCAGTGTTTATAAAAGTAGTTTAAATATTTATCCAAATTCCAATGCAGTTTTTCAAGTTAAATGCTTGGCATTTTGCCCAAGATTTTGGTACATGATAGTTGACCTAATTGTCCCTTTGAATGTCTCAGATTAAACTACCTTTCTTTCTTTTTTTTTTTGGTGGTACGCGGGCTTCTCACTGCTGTGGCCTCTCCCGTTGCAGAGCACAGGCTCCGGACGCACAGGCCCAGTGGCCATGGCTCACGGGCCCAGCCGCTTCGCGGCATGCGGGATCCTCCCGGACCAGGGCACGAACCCGTGTCCCCTGCATCGGCAGGTGGACTCCCAACCACTGCGCCACCAGGGAAGCCCTAAACTACCTTTCTTGAAGACAAATACAAGCCTCGATTTACCCTCATGACTTTTTGTTCCCAAAAGAAAGAGCATGGAGCAAGAGTATTTCTATATATATTTTTGCACATTTCTTTTTTATAAATTTATTTATTTATTTTTGGCTGCGTTGCGTCTTCGTTGCTGTACGGGCTTTCTCTAGTTGCGACAAGCAGGGGCTACTCTTCGTTGCAGTGTGCCGGCTTCTCATTGCGGTGGCTTCTCTTGTTGTGGAGCCCGGGCACTAGGTGCACGGGCTTCAGTAGTTGTGGCTCGCGGGCTCTAGAGCGCAGGCTCAGTAGTTGTGGCTTAGTTGCTCTGCAGCATGTGGGATCTTCCTGGACCAGGGATCAAACCCGTGTCCCTTGCATTGGCAGGCGGATTCTTAACCACTGCACCATCAGGGAAGCCCTGCACGTTTCTAATCTTTGAAACTTTGTGTATTTATACTGTTGCACGTAAATAGTACACTATGCAGGCCTGGGGAACATGTTTAAAATATGCTTTATCTTATAGTTGGTAATACTTTTAGACTACAACATTCCATGAACTTGGCATCTCCTGAAATAAATAAAACAGAGCTATGCAAAATATGATGCAGCCCTCTGGATGGAGAGACATGCTAGCTCAGGGCAGGCTGTTAGATGGAAACATGTGCTTTCCAAGCAGATGGCTCTCTTCCACCTCGTGTGCAGAGGGCCGGGGGGCTTGTTTGTGCGGGGAGCCTCAGCATAAGGGCAGAGAGGCAGCCTGTAAAGTTATTCCCATGGGGCTTATTTCCGTCTGCCCAGTGTCACCCCTGACACGGAACAAAACAGGCAGGCAACTCCTTCCCTCCTTTGATGAATGAATGCTGTCGTAAAGGAGGACTTTTACTAAGCAGTGTGACATGATGCAGAAAGAATGTTGTAGTGAAATACAAAACTGTATGTTATAAAAGTCGGTCATAGAAGTCGTTTGGGGTCCATTTTCCAGTGTCTCCTTTACCAGAGGTTGTTTTGAGAGATAAGTTACAGCAGTAAAAGGTGGAGTCTCCGTAACATTGGAAATCCCCACGGGATGCTGTGACACTCTGGGTTGTAAGGACAGAGATCCATTCAGATGAGCACACACACCAGGCGGTCACCGAAACCGAAGCGTGTGGAAATCTGAGCACGGGAACCCGGGGCTGAGCTTGGCACACTTGGGAGCGGGAGGGCTTATCCTGAATCCAGAACTGCTGCGCTGGGGCCCACGGCAGCAGGTGTTTCTGGATCTTCACTTGAAGGCTGTGAGTGATGTAACCGAGCATCCCTGGCCCTGGGCAAGCTGCCGCCAGCCGGCTTCCTGCCTTCCCTTCTGTGCTGCACCACCTACACACAGTCCCCACGACCTTCTGATTCCTCCTTTCTCATCACGTTCTCCATGCATCTCTGGTTCATTGTGGCCCCTCCAGCCACTCTCCGTCTCATCCTGCACCTCCCCATCTCGCTCCTCCAGTATTTTCTAGTTCAGGTCTCTAAAGAGACAGGCTTGTGCCCCAGATCCCAGGCCACATCATGGTACTACCCATCCCTGGCCCAGGTAGCAGTTTCGGCAGAACAGAAAATACAGTCACCTAAGAATAGATACATGTATATGTATTACTGAGTCACTTTGCTGTACACCTGAAACTAACACATTGTTAATCAACTGTACTCCAATGTAAAATAAAAATTACAAAAAACAATGCAGTCATTTAAGTCTGCTTCCTTTAGGAAGAGCTGTGGGCGTGGAAGACACCACGATCGACACATCTTATATATCTAGATCTTGTGAAATATTTTCGTTGTGACTCTCTGGTGTCGTGGGTGGTTTAAGATGGATGGCTGGGGGTCACTCTTAATGTAATAGATCTAGACAGGTACCCGGGAAAAAGCATCACACTTACACTCTTAACATTGGAGTTTGTACCTCTGTCTTAGGGCTTTTGTCATAAAAGGAGGATATAGAGACAAACATTTTTCTTTGAGACAAAGTTAGCACATGAGAGAACCTTGACTCAGCAGCCTGAAGATGCCAGGTGTTGAGCAGGCTTCCTCGGAGAAGAGCCAGACCAGGGTGATGGTGCTGTGCCAGGTTTTAAATATTTGATTTAAATTGATTGGAAACTGATAACAGCTTTCATTGGAGGAACTCAAGGAAGTGTCCATAAATGGTTCAATTTATTAAGCCCATTCACAGATCTATGTAGGAGGCTGAGTTCATGCAAACAGTAAGTATCGGGGTGTTACTATGATCAGCTAGGCAATGAGTTAAGAATGTCACATGCCGTCCCGGGTAATCATCAGGGTGACCAGTGAGTTGTCCTGTACTTAGTCTCTATTTGACAGCTGAAAGAAATGAGAGATGTTAAGCAACTTTCCCAGGGCCACAAAGGTGCTGACCCAGCTGTGAGTTTGAGTGGAGGTCTTGTTTCTGGACACTGCCCTTCTCTTCCACTGCTGTCCCCACTGCCACCTCCCCAACTCAAGCAGCTTTTACTGAGTCCTGACGATTTGCCCTCTCGCCTTCGGGGTTTCAGGCAGGAGCACACATGTCTGGGCAGAGCTTGGTGGAGAAGCTTCCAGTGGGAGGGGAGGAGTCATGTGGGGCAGGCGCAGCTTTGGAGGGTGCGTTAATTGCTTGTTTATGACTATCTCCTGAGAGCCTTTGCTGATGGCCCTGCGGGTGACAAACAGACGTCAGCTAGAACAGGGAGAGGGTGAGGAAGATCATTATCCTCTCTTTAACTGTTCTGGGGGATGTGCTAGTGTTTCCTGAGAGAAAGGGCACGTCAACCCTTCAACTTTATACATCGCTTGGAGGAATAAAAGCATGTGAAGTAGGTCAGAAAGAAGACAGGAGACGTGTGAAAGCAAGCAATTCTAAATTACAAATTATTTTGGCGTGTACCAGACAAACAGTTGGTGTCCAGATGAATCTCCTTCTTTGTTGCTTACTTTTCAGTGATGAGTATTTGTGAGTAGAAGGTACTTCCAATGAACTGTTGTATTAAAGGGAATCAGTTAGGCGTAAGCACAGACCTGAAACAGTTATATCATGGCTTGGAGCTTATGGCCTTCTTTAATGCGAAGTATGTCAGCCTGTTTCAGTGCCCATGGTTTGGAGATTGGTTTGTCACCTTCCTTGCATCTTGAGTAGTTTGCAGGGAGGTAGAAGAAGTGTCTCCACCTTCTCTCAGAGGACTTGAGAAAGATTCTTTTTTTGCTAGAAGTTGAGAGCGTTTGTTGTTAGATGCCTCATCACTGGAAGAGATGAATGAGGCTGACTGGAAAAGAAAAAGCAAGGATAAATAATACGTAATGAACTGGATTAGAAATTTCATTGTGTTTAGATATGTTCTAAGTTTTTTGGGTTTTTTTTGCGGTACTCGGGCCTCTCACTGTTGTGGCCTCTCCCGCTGCGGAGCACAGGCTCCAGACGCGCAGGCTCAGCGGCCATGGCTCACGGGCCCAGCCGCTCCGCGGCATGTGGGATCCTCCCGGATCGGGGCACGAACCCGTGTCCCCTGCATCGGCAGGCGGACTCTCAACCACTGCGCCACCAGGGAAGCCCTGTTCTAAGTTTTTTTTAAAGCAGACATAAAGCTGTTATGATTTGCAAATCTTTTAGAATTTATTTTCCAAGAGTCCCCTTCTCTTCAACCTTTAAATAAGAACAAGCAGAGTAGTGTCTGTTACTGTGACTCCTGGAAAAAACAATGGTTCGTATTCCCCTGGTGTCACAGCAAGCCTGCTTAGCTAGTGAGTAATTCCCAGAGCTGTGGTGACTTCATCAATGGATCTGACGTACAAACAAAAACATCCTTCACTTGGGGCTGAAAAAAATAAAAGATGATTGTTGGACCTTTTAGTTGATAGTAAAATCAGCCATGAATGATGTGTGTGCGTGTATGTGTATTTGTGTGCGTGTGTGTAGTTATGTGTGGACATGTGCATGCACGAGCGTGACCAGGACTCGAGGGCACCTTGATACGTTAATTAGCTCTAATCAGAAGCTTTGAACATGAAGAGGAGAAGGAAATACACAAAGTAACTATGAGGATTTTTTTTTCATTTATAGCAATGATATACTGTATATGCTGTATCTGTATCAGATATTTCTACCATATTGTACCAACATCCCTATTTGTTTCAATAAATGAAAATTTCCCATTATTATGAAATTTGAAAAAAACAGTGGTCTTGGCCTCTCTACTGCAAGTAGTAAGGGTGAAATTAAGTGAAACAGAATTCCTCTGATCCCTTCCATCAAATAGGTGTAAAGTATGGAAGTCAAAAAAAAAAAAAATCAGATGCACCCAAAAATTCTCTATTTGTCCATGTGCTGCTGTCTGTACCAATTACATTTGGAATAAATTTCCATTGAACAAAGCGTATAAATTGAAATATTCCTGAGATTTAGATTTTACATCTCTTATGTTGTCCTACTTGGCCTATGATTTAGCTGAAAATATGAATAGGTCAAAAGTCTATGGCTTTCTCTTTCTCTCTCTCTTTTTTTTTTTTGCATTTTATTGAAAAAAATTTAAATTGTAGTACAAAGTCTACATAACATAAAATTTACCATCTTAATCATTTTAAGGGTACAGTTTAATAGTGTTCAGTATATTCATATTATTGTGCAATAGCCATGCCCATTACGTTAAAGTTTTTTCTTTTTTTCCTTTTTTGCCATAAAAGAGTGAGGAATGAAAAGGAGATATTTTGGGGAAGGAACTTGCATACTTAAGAGAACTTATTACACAACAGTATAACCGTGGGCCATGTAGATGAATCTATTCAGGCAACCGTTCCCTGGGACAGTATTGTTTATGTGTGCTGTGCTCATCGTGGGCAGCATTGATTCTACTTCTGACGATTCCCACATTTGGAGTCTTGGATGGGGCTACTTAGATTTGCCAGATAATTCATGTACTTTAGCCATGTCTACGTGGCTCAGCCATGTCCATTAATATATTTTAATCAGTCACTGCAGAATAAACCTGAAATATTTGGCTTTATTAATGATTGATTGTATAGAGGGTGGGTCCTATTTCAGTTAACTGTTCACAATACTGCTTTGGTTGTGCTTAGCTTTTACTCTGTTTTTAAGTCATTAAAACAGTCATGGTCTTAAATGCTTTATCCTGAAAGACCTGTGTTAATAGACTCATTATAAAATTGCTAAGTGGTCTAGTTTTGTTGAACTATCATTTTTGGTAGAGAATTTTTACTACCAAAATTACTATTTTTCCCTGTTGGACTCTTTATAAAGAACAGAGGGAAGTGCTTGTACAGATTTGCATAAAGAACAAAGGTGGGAGAATAGGTTTCTTATTTCCAGGAGCGGTAGAAGGTGTTTTACCCCTTTTTGTGCTCTGGCCTTACGATAAGAACCCTTCTCTTCAGAATGGCCCGAATGAAGCATGGTGCTTGGTCACGCTTAGGGAGAGGAGACACCTGATGTGTCATTAACTGACCTCTGACTGTCAGCACATCCTTGAACTGTGCCGATAAGCTGTGGTCCCTCTATCCGCAGTCAGCCTACCAAGAGCAAACCCAAGACCAATGAGATTGTATTTGGCCTTTGGGGGGGTGGGATTAATGTTAAATGAGATCATAAGGGTCGGGCCCTAATCCAATGACTGCTGTCCTTATAAGAAGAGAAAGAGACACCAGAGCACCATGCGAGGGCAGTGAGAAGGCCACGTGCAAGCCAAGGAGAGAGGCCTCAGAAGAAACCAAAGCTGCCGACACCTTGATCTTTGACTTCCAGCCTCCAGAACCGTGGGAACGTAGACTGCTGTTGTTTAAGCCCTGCAGTCTGTGGTCTTTTGTTATGGCAGCTCGAGCAGACTAAGCCATCACCGTGGATGCTCCTCTTAATATTTCTGGAATTGTGTAATAACATGAAAGGACATCCTTTCCTGCACATTACACTTTCCACTGCCTGAACAGAGAGGGTCATTTCTGCCGCAATCTTCAAGAGCCTCTCTAAATCCTTCAGGAGTTAGATCATCCTCTTGGAAGCAACCATCCTGCCGTCATCCTAGTCAGTTTTAACCCCTTTGGTTGTTAGCTAGTCCCACTCTTGTCAACAGCTCTGCTGTCATGTGAGCAGTTTTTCAGCACTGCTTTCATTGCCTTTATGCAATACTACATCCTTGTGAGAGTTGTGATTATTTTCATTCCATTTGCATTATACCTTTGGATATACCTCATCTGAAAGTCAGGAAGAGAT
This sequence comes from Aethalodelphis obliquidens, assembly GCF_003676395.1. Lineage (NCBI taxonomy): Eukaryota > Metazoa > Chordata > Mammalia > Artiodactyla > Delphinidae > Aethalodelphis > Aethalodelphis obliquidens. Next base: position 10,977,961 of record NW_020837990.1, on the reverse strand, counting down.
GGATTATGACACTGAGCTGAAGGAGAGGAAGGAACATAAGCATCAGGAAGGGCTGTTTCAGTTGGAAGTTTTCTTATCAGTGCTCGGTTTACCAGTGAATATTGTACTAAGGTGGCTTATGCTCCGCCCCCAGCCCCCTTAGCTGTAGGCACTTGGATATTCAGATGACAAAGATCCCTTACGGGCTTCCCTGGTGGCGCAGTGGTTGAGAGTTCGCCTGCCGATGTAGGGAACACGGGTTCGTGCCCCGGTCCGGGAAGATCCCACATGCCCCGGAGCGGCTGGGCCCGTGAGCCATGGCTGCTGAGCCTGAGCGTCTGGAGCCTGTGCTCCGCAATGGGAGAGGCCACAACAGTGAGAGCCCCGCGTACCGCAAAAAAAAAAAAAAAAAAAAAAAAAAGATCCCTTACACCTTACCTTCTTAATTTAATTTTTACATTTATTTTTATTTTAGAAACTGTCAAAGATTTTTTAAAAGCAAAGGACATTGAGTGCTTTAAGTCCTTTGCTCTGCACAAAGCAGAGCACAGCTTAGTTTGCTCCCAGAAGGAGGTATTGGGACATATCTCTGCTGAAGAAACCGCCCTTAGGATTTTAAAAGCGTTTTTATATCCATCATTTTATTGGATTCATTATTTCATAACAGGGAGTTGGTGATGTATTACTGTTTATTATTTTCTTAGTTGATGGCTCCTACTAGTCAGGAACTACTAACTTTTAGGATAAGAAATTAGTAGTAATAAGAAAAATAATGGTAATGCAGTTGAGTGTTTACCACACTCCAGGTATTGTGCTACGTGCTCTACTCAAAATTGGGAGTAAGAATTGGCTGAATGAATCAGACCATCACTCCAAAAGGTCATGAGTTAGCATGCTGTGGTCCTTTCTCTGTCCATCCACAGAGCGGGATGCAAAGAGCATCCGTGCACAGAGCCCTCTTATGGAGTACGCAGTGAATGGCATCAGTTGTTAGGATGGCCTTATGGAAATGTCTGGTCAGGAGTCCAGGAAGTTAACCAGGAATAGAGAAGACATTGTATAAATGTGTCCAGGGATATGTGTGGAAGCCTTATTCTAATAAGAAACAGAACTAAGCTATGATAACATCCTTTGGGTATTCATTTGGGCTTAAGTCATATAGCAGTTGGTACAGGAAAGTGGTTTTAAGAGACAAACTGGAGTATGTTTTCATCTTTTCTAACCTCAATCAGCTTTAGGAATTTCTGTGAATTTTTTTTCACGCTTCATAATGTGAGAAAGATATTTTCTGTTTATACGTTATATCAATTATATCCCTAAAGAATATATCTTTAAACAAAATGCAACTAATAATGTCGTGGTGATTTTCTAATTGTCATGAAACTAAATAAGTTGGCGGCTTGTGCAGGTTTATAAATTTCCATTTTGCATGGTTAGAGTATTACAAGAGATCTTTGTGGCTTTTAAAAACCTGCTATAGACTGTTTGGCTTTGCTTAGTTAGCCTTCAGGATAATAACACCATTTACTAGACTATACTAAACTTCCAAAATAGCGGAGGTAAAGAATTAAACCAAGCCACAGCTGCAGTGGCGGTTGTTTCTTTGCAATGTGGAGAAATACGTAGCCTGGTAATGTGTTGAAGCAGAGCCAGCTTATCATCGAAGGGCTAAGAGTGATTTGCAAACATTTTGTAATAGGAATTATATAATCCGTCCAAGGAAAGGAACAGAAACTCATAACAGGAAAGTCTGAGGTCAGTCCACCAGCTTGAAACTTCAGTTGAAAAGATGCATTGAGACTAAGCATATACTGGAGGGAGTTGGTTTAAGCCAACAGGCCTCTGACTGACTGACTTCATTTAGGATAATGCTCTCAATGCAAACACGTTGTCTTGGGACAGTGAGTCGAATCCTCCGGTTCATAGTTTAGAAACCTGGACATGTGTAGTTCTCAGAGGCACATATTTTGCTGGCTTATTAGGCTAGTGAAGAGGATGGAAGATTTTGGAGTCTCCACCTTTGTTGTTTCCATTCTGGGATGGATAAATTCTTCCGGGATTGCAAAGATGATCTCCAGTACCATTCTAAGACAATGCCATGCCTGCCACTTAGACTTACAGAATGAAGGAATTTAGCTAATGGCTTCATATAAATCTGCCTGCGAGAATTTAGAGACTTTGTTTTTGATAACTGGGCATAAATGGGTTTTGAGAATAGAATTTGGTAGAGAGAGTGCCAAGGAAGCACAAATTGAATTAAGATTAGGTTTGGCCATATATGACCAAAAGCCTAAAATAAGAGTAGCTTCAATGAGATAGTTTGTTTCTTTGTTAGATAAAAGAAATTAGAAGGTAGGTAGTCCAGAGCCGGTATGATGACTTCCCCATGCTATCAGGAAGCTTCTACCTCATGGCCTAAGATGGCTGTTAGAGCTCTAGTCATCACATCATATCTGCATTCCAGCCAGTTGGAAAGAGGAAGTGAGAAAAAAGGGCAGTCCCCCCTCTCCCATGAGGAGGCTTCTTGGAAGTTGCATATCTCTTTGGCGGAAACTTGGCCACCAGACCACACCCCATGCAGGAGAAGCCAGATAATGTAGGTGGGTAGCTGTGTGGCAGGGTACCTCACTAGATGCCCAGCCATTACTACAGAGGAGACAAGAGGCTATAGGGAGAAGAGTAGGAGATTCCAGCACAACTGCTAGGTACTCTACTATTTATACAAAAATCAGAGCTATAAGAACTTTAATAAATGGTGGTACCATAGATGTGGGTTATGTTTCTCACCATGGGGAAAAGCAGAAAATTTGTTGAAGAAACACTTATTAGAAAACAAATCTTTGGTAGTTGATTGAACTTGGACATTAAAACATTGATTCCTTCTTAGCAGCCTTACATTTCTTATGCAAGCAAGAAGGAGAGATGTGACCCGGGAACAGAGAGGCGGAAATGATTAAATGCCAACTCCGTGACTTTTATAGCAGTTCTTTCAGCTGCCTACCCACAAAGCACTTCCCAAGGAGATTACAGCCAAGAATTCACTTGGCCGGGCTTGTCCATTTTTCATTCATTTCAATGACCATCTCCAGGCAGAAAACATTCTCAAAGAAGAAAACCCATTGAAGGACTTCGGGAGTATGAACAGAGTAGTTTTTCCTTTAAAAGAAAAGAAAAAAGAAATAAGTTAAAACCACCTATAATTGAGTAACAATTTTAGAGCTCTGTTTTCTGTGTGTGTGTGTCTGTTTTTGTGCATCGAAATCAATACAAATATATGCATACGTATTCAAGGTCAGGTTAATAATTTTCAGAATTAGGGATTTCATCTCTTTTCTTGTTTTAGTGATGTTGAATGAAAACAAAATGAGGAAATTCTTTTAAAATAGCCTTGCCAAAACCATGAAAAGGCTTTTAGCATTCAATAAACTGCATATTTTCCCTAATGGGGGGTCAGTAAACTCAGTTTAATGCATGGGGCAATATTTTGGTCTGATCTTCTGCAAAAAATACTTCATAAACCTCAAACACAAGGTATTTAACAACTTCTTGGGTAGACCTGCTAGTTCTTTCGTAACTTTCAGGTATTTAAAATGGCCAGTCTAGTTTTTCCCCCCTGCAAGTGCCCTTATCACTTCAAGGGGTTGCCTTGGGGTATCCATTATTCAGTTTCAGATTGGAGGGTGGGGAAGGTCAGAGCCCTCCCAAGGTGTGTGAATTGCTTTAGGTCAGAGAATCTCCTCCCCAACAATCTCTAGTCTCTTATAGAGATGGGAGGGAGGTGATGCATGTGATGGTGATGCATGCAAAGACCAGTTCAGGTACTTCTTTTTTTTTTTTTTTTTTTTTTTAACATCTTTATTGGAGTATAATTGCTTTACAATGGTATGTTAGTTTCAGCTTCACAACAAAATGAATCAGTTATATATATACATATATTCCCATATCTCTTCCCGCTTGCGTCTCCCTCCCTCCCACCCTCCCTATCCCACCCCTCCAGGCGGTCACAAAGCACCGAGCTGATCTCCCTGTGCTATGCGGCTGCTTCCCACTAGCTATCTACCTCACGTTTGGTAGTGTATATATGTCCATGCCTCTTTATCGCTTTGTCACCGTTTACACTTCCCCCTCCCCATAGCCTCAAGTCCACCTTCTAGTAAGTCTGTGTCTTTATTCCTGTTTCACCCCTAGGTTTTTCATGACATTTTTTTTTTTAAATTCCATATATATGTGTTAGCATACGGTATTTGTCTCTAGGCCCTGAGGTGATGTGTCTTTAAGGCCAGAGTACCTTTTCACTGGCTGTCTTCAGATTTGAGCTTTAGGTGAAATTTGGAGCCATCAGGCAAATTCCATTCTGTATTCAGTTTACAGATGATAAGTTTTATACCTTGGATGTTTTCTGACTCTAGTTTACTATTGTACCCATTTTTGCGGTCTTTTCTTAATCGTTTCATTCTGTGATTGTTGGAGTGATCTGTTTACCTCTACTATTGCAGAAGTCAAGTGGGATCTAGAAAGGTTAGCATCAACCAATGTGTTGAAAGCTTTATATTTAATAAGTATGTAGGAGATGGTTTTCCAGACTCCAACATGTGCTAACAAATTGCTTGCAAAAGTAATGTAACAATATATTTTTTACCTCATTATGAAGTTTACATTTTCAGCGGTAAAATGGAGATTAGGAAGCTTCAGGCTTATGATATGGTGAAAAGAACTAACCAGTTGAAACCAGGGGTGATTTACTACTTGTGCTCTGCTTCATGCCGATTGGAGAAAACTTGAAATTTGGAAATAAATGACCAACATATCCCAAGCTGTCTCATCAGTGGTTTCAGAAAATGCTATATAGTCAGTTAATAATGGTTTTGTTGTTAAAATATTTGGCCTTCTAGTCTGTGAACCATTGGAATTAAATAATTTGCTTACCTAACAGAGTAATTTATATATTTCCCAAATCAATTTTTTAATTAGAGATTTTTAAGTACCTAAGTATATATAGAATGGTTCTAAAGCCTTTGAAGAGTTATAAATGGAAACAAGCTCTTACTCACATGTTGGGTTATAGTTTGGTTAAGTTATGAGAAGAACTATAAAAACAGCTGTATTGATTCATCCCTTTCTTCCTTCATTCACATATTATTTGTTAAGCACCTGCTTATGTGCCATACACCCTTGTGGGTGCTGAGGTTCAGTGGTAACCTGTAAGTTAAGACCCTGCTGTCAGAGAGCTGTCACTCTGTTTGGAGGAGACAGATGGTGAAAGGGTAAATGAGCGAATGAATGAATGAATAAGATGTTTCAGACATAAGAAGTCTTATGAAGAAAATAAAAGGGAACAATGGCAAAGACAGTCAGTGGGCAGAGAGCAGGTAGTCAATGCAAGCTCCCACTGACGTTGGAAATGAGACTTGAATGATATAAAGGAGCCAGCAATGAGAGAGAGAGAGAGATACACACACTTGCAAACATGTAAGCATAGAGGAAGAGAAATCAACGTGGGTTCGCTGCTTTAGGGACACTCTTTTGAGTTATTGTGTGTCTGTACCCACATTGTGAAATTTGACACAGTTTGCATATATTTTTAAGTGCGTTACCATCATCAGCTAATGCTATTGAGCTGTCGGCAAATATTTATGGAGAGCCTGCTGTGCTCAAGAACACTTACTAAGTGCATAGACTGAATTATGAGTTATAAGGATTTTCAAAAGGTCGGATTCTATGGTTTAAGGGAAATATTTCAAAGGAGTTATGAATTACTTTGAAAAACTCCAGGGCCTTCTTAGAGAAGCACTGTAAATTCCAGATATAGCCTATGAAGCCAAAAGATTAAACCAGATGGGTAATCAGTTTCTTTCTCATTACCCAACTAATAAGAATTGTAGAGATGGGCGGGAACTCATGTCTAAGACATACGTGAAATCATGGTAGGCCTAAAAGGAAGTAACTTAGTAGTTAAGGTTTTCATTGGCTAATTTGCTTCCCCAGGATTTTGTGCTTTTTGAGGAAATTGAATGTCTCTATAATAGGTAGAGTGGTGCCTATTTTCTTTAGTGCCTTGTGGAAACGTAGAAGGAGCCTTCATAGAAAGGGATGTACATCCTCTTATGGTAGGGGTGCCTTCAAGGATGCAGGTGGGGAATAATCAATATACTTTTTTGAAAAAATCAGAAACAAATACTGTGTAAAGTTTAAACGGTGGCAACAAAAGATGCTAAACATTGTAAAATGTCCTTACGTGGTTAAACATTTTGCATGAGAGAGAGCACAGGCTCTGGAACCAGCCATGCAGTTGGTTACATGAGTGACTTAGCATCTTGGAGCCTTAGTTTACTCATCTTTAAGATCATAGTAATTGGGCTTCCCTGGCGTTGCAGTGGTTGAGAGTCCACCTGCCAATGCAGGGGACACGGGTTCGTGCCCCGGTCCGGGAAGATCCCACATGCCGCGGAGCGGCTGGGCCCGTGGGCCATGGCCGCTGAGCCTGCGCGTCCGGAGCCTGTGCTCCGCAACGGGAGAGGCCACAACAGTGAGAGGCCCGCGTACCGCAAAAAAAAAAAAAAAAAAAAGTCATAGTAATAATGAAAATAGGTGTCATTTATTAAAAACTTGTTAGACATGGCACTTAACGTACGTTACAGCCATACTAAATTTTAAGTTTTTAATCTCTATTTTATTGTTGGAAAAATAGACTCAAAGTGAGTAGGCAACTTACCCCGTGTCACATATTCAGAGCTGGACTCATACCCAGTTCCCTGCGCCCCCAAGGTCTTCCGCCCTCACCATGGTTTACCTTGCAGGCTTGTTGTGAAGATTATTTAACAGTGAATGCAAGACGCTGCTAAGTGGGCTGGTGGAGGGAGGATGCTATAGCTGCCGAGCATTCCTAGTGATGATAATGACGACGAGATAGCGAGAGTTTTAATAGGTACCCGTAAAATACCAATAAAACTGTTGCAAAACACAGAGGTTCGCTGCATATAGATACACTGTGAACATGCCTCGATAAGATCAAATAGGCAGATTTACCATGTAGAAATTGTGCTGTTCTAGAGAGGTTATGTGAGATGCAAGAGGAGAAGGATCTGGGGCCATTCTCAGTCTTTTTACAGGGACAGTGTTTCAGCAGATATATATTATTATTATTAATTTACTGCATCAGCACATACCAAGCCATGTGACGAGGTGGTGGGCGCACAGGATAACATCTGGTCTCGGCTCAAGCCCGCACTTTCAGTTGGGGTAGGGGGTAGATCCTAGAGTTGGGAGAATGGGGGGGGGGCAGTGGCAGGTGCAGAAAAGCCACTCCTCCAGTCTCCAGGCGTCATTGTCATTGACAGCACCCCCAGGAGACTCACTTACTGGACCTAGCTCTGAATGCCTTTGACTATTTTCATATGTCAAACCCACCTCAGAGTTATTCATCTGAGCTATCCTTGAAGGTATCAGAAGAATAAACTTCAATTAGATTATCAGCTATTCAAGAGCAACAAGCTCTGTCTCCTCACATTTGGAAGCAGAAAACTTATTTTCTTCCGCTTATATTTTGCACTGCATCGTTCTGCCATTTTTCTTCTGGGCGATGAGTCTGATGAACTCGCGCCTTCTCAGTCTTGTTCTAATAGAAGGGACTTAAGCTTGCTGTATTCAGTTAGACACTTGTAGTCAGTGCCCGTATGGGAAATAAGATTCCGTGTGTGCAGGTGGAGCCCAGAGTTGAGGTGTATTCTGTGACTGCTTTCTTCTCCTCCATCCAAGGACCTGGGATCATCTTGAGATCTGTGTGAACAAAGGAGCAATTCAATATGACAGCATTTAATTTTCTTAACAATTTTGAAATCAACAGCCTTTTCCACTGTTAATTCAAAAAAATTCACAATGTGTGTTTGTTTCCCAAATAAAGAAAAAAATTTGAGAAGTTAAAGAGGACATAAAACATACTGGAGCAACACGTAGGTGGAAATGAATAGAAGCAGTGTTGTAGGAATTTTAGATGTTAGTACCTGGCCAGTGGACGTCAAAGTCACACAGCAGTGGTGCCCTGAAAGTGAACCTGTGTTCCCATGTGATGGGTCGGTTCCATTACAGGTGTGAAAGCTGCTGCTCCATGTTAGGTTAATTTTTTTTTTTTTTTTTTTTTGCGGTGCGCGGGGCCTCTCACTGCTGTGGCCTCTCCCGTTGCGGAGCACAGGCTCCGGACATGCAGGCTCAGAGGCCATGGCTCACGGGCCCCGCCGCTCCGCGGCATGTGGGATCCTCCCGGACTGGGGCACGAGCCCGCATCCCCTGCATCGGCAGGCGGACTCTCAACCACTGCGCCACCAGGGAGGCCCAAATTTTTAACTCATCTAGACCTTTAAAGACGATCTCCTGGATTTTAGTTCTTGTAATCCTTGTCCAGCTGCCACGAAGAACCTGCTGCATGATAAATGGTTGGTGTAGATAAGTCATTGGCATGAAGTTGATCTCAAATATCTTCTTTTGGCGTTTAATAATGACTGCTGTGAATTTTCACCTGAATGGGTAAGAATTACCTTACCCCAAACTGTCAAATCTAGGAAGTCATTAGACTAGACACCTCCAAATAACCAAAGACCTGAGTCATATGGCTTCAGTGAGCCAGCATTTCTATGAATGACTTGAGTTCCTTTACTAAGATTTTATTTCAATTTCAATTTAAGGTAACTGAAATCAGAATTTCTACATTCCTGGTCTTGGTGCTAATGTAAGTTAATGGAAACTGACTACGTCTCAGGGTTTTTAGATTCATATTGAGTAGAATGGGAAGTCCCTTCCAGTATTGACAGAGGACAAGAATCACACTGGTATAAAAGGCATGCTCTTATGGTGGAGGGATGCACTGTTTATTCCTAAATTTCCTGGAGATGTAGATTTGATTCTTACCAAACCAAATCCTTGAATTGATTCCCAGAAAGTGATCTCTGGGGGAATAAAAGGTATCTATATAATAACCTGGATTTCCTTGTCAAATCGTGTTTACATTTCTCTGTTGCTTGGCACTTACAGTATTATAAGGTTATCTAATAAATCAAACTAGTGTATATGCACATTTTAAACAATTTAGTATCAACATCTTTGTGCAGTATAAGGGTAATTTTTCCTCTCTAACTTATTTGGGCAATTACATCAACTGGCCATTTTGATTTTCCTATATAAAAATCAGCATAAAATAAAATAGCATAACGACTGCTCAAATTTATTGTACATCTACTTTTAGTTTTCCTTTTGTTCTCAGCAACGTGATATAGTTCTTTCAGTTATAATCTAAAAACATCACTAGAATTCAGAAAGTGATACATCTTAAATACAACCTGCAAACACATTTACTTCTTCCGTGTTAGGAGGTGATCTGTTAATCCCAGCAGGCTGTTTCATGAGCTAATGCTTCTCCTTTTGCATAGAAATTGTGAATGTAATCTTTTCTGACTAACGTAAATCACAAAAGCCAGTGTTTTTCAGGCACATAGAATCAAACTGGTGCAGTAACAACTGAGGTGATGGTACAGTCGAGGTGGCAACATCATAGGTGACCATAATCACAAGATTGGTTGAGAATTAATAACTTTGGGTGTTGCTGGGAATTTAGGGGAATGTGCTTCAGCAAAACGAGGGAGAGCGATTTCAGGAAGAATCTATGCATCTCGCGAGAGTGGTGAGGAAAGTCTCAGGATGAGAGCAAAGTTGCAGAGGAGCCAAGTGAGGTCAGAACAAGAGGGTGTGGACTCTGGGGAAAGGGGACGTTTGGTCCATACAATACCACATATGATTAAAGAGTTTGAAAAAAATCAATCGTCAAGAAAGGAAAATGAAAAAATGGAATTAGAGACTTCTGAAAGCTGTGTAAAAAACTGCATAATAAAGGAAGTTAATTTGAACATAATACTTTGCTTTACTGTGGGCAGTAGTTACCAAGCAAGGAGGGCTAATCCTTGCTCCACTAGGGATTTGAGGTAGGATGGAGAGTAAATAAAGTGATTTCATTGGCCCAGTGTACAGCTGAAAATTTACAGGAAACAATAGCCAACATTTTTATACCCCATTAAGGTAGGAAACGCATCAATGTTCATTATCTTGTAAAGGACGCTATTATAGTCGATTCTCCTTACTTGCAATAGGAGGTTCTGTGAAGTTGCCGGGAGCACTGATTAGCAAACCCTGAATCATTGCTTCTAGGAGGATGTTCTAGGGTTAGGTTCCTTCCAGCCTATGATAACAATATTTTTGCCAACTGATCAATACGTAACCTTGTTTTATGTGTGTTTCTGTTTGAAGACACTTTATTTAATATATACTGTTGATTCATGAACACCGAGCTCATGGCCAACAGCGTGTCTAATTCATGACTGAACGAAACTTATGTATCATGTATTTTCTCTGTGAAGCGCATCACAGCCTTTGCATGCTTGGGGACACCAGACAGCATTCAGAGGTACCTTGGGGGCCATTTTCAACAGCAAAGTCACCAACAAAAAGAACAAAAATTCAGAGAAAAATGTAGCACTAAACAGACCGTGAAAAGACCCCTTGTTTGTAGTAGGAGAGTGAAAACAAGAAGGCGAGCGTGGCCTTGTTCCACCGCAGCTGGGAATGTGGGTGATGCTCTGCACAGGTCTTTGACCCCAGAGGGGCCACCGGCACTGATTTCAGGGGTACAGATAAAGCTTATCTGGTAGGTGAAATGGTGAATTTGCAGTCCACCAATAATAAGGATCAATTCTATTATCTTTTTTTATAAATGAAAAATTGAAGCTTAAACCGAGCAGATTTCCAGACTTCCACGTAAGGAATAGATGGTAGAACTGATTCCTGTGCTTTTTGCACTTAGTTAGGCTATAGCACTTGCTGAAACAACCTCCCCCACACAGGGGGGTAGCATAGGGACTTAACACAGGTACCGGGGGTATGGGGGTGGGGCAGGCTCTGCACCCTACAGTCATCCAGGGATTCAAGCTCATCCATCCTCTAGTCCTTCCCAGAATCCCCTGCATCCTGTGGGCTGACCTACAGGACACAGGGAGAGTGCAGCGGACCACAGGGGAGGTTTTAGGAACAAGGCCTGGATGTGCTTTGCCTCACTTCCATCCATATTCCAGTGGCCCTGTCTAGCTGCAAGGGAGGCTGGGAAACGTTCTTATGTGCCCAGGGAGGAAAGGAGTAGGGTTTGGTGAACATATGGCGTTTTCTCTGTCATACCCAATACAGGAGGGCATCGTCATATTTTTAGGCTATTTTATATTCTTTATGCCATTTTTCTTTGTCGCTTTAAGAAGTGATAGGGACTTGCACCTCTGTCTGTAATTGAATAAAATTGTGGAAGAAAAGAGTGGAAGCTGAGGTTTTGTTTTCTGTGCGAAGTTTCCCTGTGTGCCAGGGAAAATGAGCTGATTATTTTCTTATACTTAGCTGGGTATTTCAATGGAGTCTTTTCCAAAATTAAAAGAGTTTTCCAATGAAATGAAATGACTTGATTTAAAATTAAAATAGATACAGAGACTCATTTTTCCCCCCTCAGTAAATTTTCTGCACTCAGGTTCTTGCCTCCCATAATTGAAGGCAACCATAATAACAGATTTGATTGCATGGCTTTTACTATTACTTTTGAGGTAATTGCCAGATTGGCATACACAGTAATTTGTATGTGAGAGGTGATCAGATGTGAACATTTCCATTCAATCATCTCCCTGGAATTCAGACACATCACTGCTTCTGGCTTCGGAATTAGGACCAGTAATTGTGGCTCTGGGATGAACCATGCTTCTGAAATAGGCTGCGTTTCATTTGTGATCAGTAATATTATCAGACTTGCCTTGGGAAGCAGAGCTGAGAAGATTCCTACCTTACTCTGTACACTGAAGTAGTAGTAGAAATGGTAGCAGAAATATTAGTAGTTGTTTTGAAAATATTAGCAGGAAATGTACAGTTGAGGAGTGCCTTGGAAGGGCGCCGGCTTCAGGATGTACAAGTGTGGAGACAGGATGAAGAGCGCTGAAGAATTGGGATGAAAATATAGAGGCTTCTTCCTTTTGCTTTCAATCCTAAATTTGATACCGGGTTATTTTATTTTTTAAACTGTACATATTTATTTATTATTATTTTTTATTTTTGGCTGTGTTGGGTCTTCACTGCTGTGTGTGGGCTTTCTCTAGTTGAGGTGCGTGGGCTTCTCATTGGGTGGCTTCTCTTGTTGCAGAGCATGGGCTCTAGGCATGCGGGCTTCGGTAGTTGCAGCACGCGGGCTCAGTAGTTGTGGCTCTTGGGCTCTAGAGCGCAGGCTCAGTAGTTGTGGCGCATGGGCTTAGTTGCTCCGCAGCATGTGGGATCTTCCCGGACCAGGGATCAAACCTGTGTCCCCTACATTGGCAGGAGGATTCTTAACCACTGCGCCACCAGGGAAGCCCCAGAAGGGGAAACATTTTATTCCTCTACTCCACAGAGAGCCTAGTGGTTATTCTCTGTAGAATAAAGAAGCTCACGTGAACTAAAGACCAACAGCCACACCACTGCAGGTCTCTTCTTCCTCAGGAGCTGTCTTTATAGAGGGATGTGTTTCCCCAGCTTCCTTACACAACTCGGTGAAGTGCTCTCCTTGAGAGACCACTGGTGGCTTTTGTACATTAACCCTTCAAAATTCTTTTTTAATTCATAAAATGTTAACTATGTAAGATATCATACGCACGTACCCAGATGCAAGTGTCACGAGGTTAAAGTAAGGGTATACATTTGATATTTTTAGTTTCCTTTTTTCTATTATGCATGTATAATTTAACCTCTTCCCATCTCACCTCTAATATCTGATTGATGGAGATGAGGAAATGGGCTTGTGTTCAGTGTGTCCCTAAAATATAATTAGTAAACACACCATTGATTCTTTCTTTATGAATTTTGGGTTTCATCATTATAAAAAGCACTTTCATTCCCCTGCCTGTCCTTAGTTAGTTAATAAGCCTTTACTGAATATCCTGTATTCACAGCATTGTAAAAAGGGCTCCTGGAGACTGAAGAAATGGCTTAAAGAAATTTAGATCAATCCTATTGCAGGAATCCTACTGCAGGAATAGTTATAAAGACTCTTGACCAGCCACATTTTCTGGCCTTGGCCCTGGTATTACCATTGTTTTAGACATATTCTGTTTGATATCACTGAGCAGCCGTAAGAGAGAAAAAATTGCTGAGAGTTGTAATCTGCTTTTGTTCAAGTTCTGACTTATTTCTTTTCGATTTGACCCAGTTTCTTTGAGGCTTGGGCCTGAGGGCTATGCTAATTTATATGATTGATGAGCTGTCTTATATTTTGTGCTATTGTCAGAAAAGGGAAATTAACCTCAAATCCAGTCATGGTAATTAGGCCGCAGCTTAACTCACCCACTTGTCCTGGCGGTCAGTTTCTTCTGCTGCCTGTCTGTCCAGTTCTTCACAGATGGGTGGCACATTAGCACCTGGGCAGAGAAACCCTTGTCTATCAGAGGTTTGTCCTTGAGACAGAATAGATTTTTTTTTTCCTACTTTTACCTCTTCTTGAGGGATTGTAAACTTGGGACCTAGATTTAACAGAAAACCCTGAAGGCTTTGTTGGAGCATAGAGTGTTGAAGACAAGAAACACACAAATGGATGGGTTTGGGGGGGGGGGTCTCTTTCCTTTATTAAGAAAGGGAGCTATTTTTCATTGTATCATTGTGTATATAGCTAGCCGCATTCCAGAAGTAATATTATTTATCTGAACATATGAGGTTTGTGGTTATCTCTTTTCTTCTTCTTGCCCCCCTTCTTTTTAATGGCCCTGGTTTCTGTAGACCTAGAAGATGTCTGATTGGGTGGCAGTTCCAATCTGTTACCATCTCAGGGTGTAGGATGGGATAGAAGATGAAGATGAAATATTGTTTTAATACTACCTTTCCTTAGTTGTCAGCAGCTTTAGGGATTCACAAATAGCTTGTGGTTTAAAAATATTAAATAAGAGGGCTTCCCAGTTGGCGCAGTGGTTGAGAGTCCGCCTGCCGATGCAGGGGACGCGGGTTCGTGCCCCGATCCGGGAAGATCCCACATGCCGCGGAGCGGCTGGGCCCGTGAGCCATGGCTGCTGAGCCTGCGCGTCCGGAGCCTGTGCTCCGCAATGGGAGAGGCCACAACGGTGAGAGGCCCGCGTACCGAAAAAAAAAAAAAAAAAAAAATTAAATAAGGGATTCATCATTGGAAAGCGTCAGCATGACTAGCCAAACCCAGAACCCAAGTGATTTAGGCTATCGTGATACCTTTTATATGAGAAATTCAAGGCTAAATAAAATAGCTTCTATTCTCTTTAGACATCTAAGAACACGAGGGAAATATTCTGTTATTATAATAAAATACTCTCAGGTCTATGTTAAGAAGACCATGTTAATAACCTTCAAGCAAGACCCTTCAGCACTTAATAGTGGAGAAGGCAATATAATAATATTACAGGTTCCTGGGGGTCAGACTTCTGACAGCTCATTCTTTGAGTTTGCAGAGACAAGAAAATGAGACACGGTGAAATATCTAAGCACTGAGGAAAACAGTTGTCACAAAACCCACGTACTTCTCTTTGTAGGAAACATATGGAAACACCCTAGACCTTTCAGCTAGAGCCCATTTCATTGTAATTCAGTGAAAGCAGCAATTCTGGTTTAATAAATTTGATTATATATTTTCCCCCAGAATCTTTAGTCCTTTCAAGTTTATGTGGACAACACATTATAAGACAAATCTCACCCTGGGATGTGACCATTGAGAAGGAGACAGGAGCATCATGAACTATAATGACATCGAGGTCTGGGATGTTTATTGAATGGACAAGTAACTCTGCACATCTCAGCACCCCTGAAGGCATTATCATATTATAGAGTCCAGCATAGTGACAGATTTTATAATGATGACCCCTAGGCACAAGAAGATATTAAATCATGCTCCGCCCAATAGGGAAATGTATTGTTCCCATTTAAGAACATGGTGTTAAAATTATTCTTTAAAGGCCCTGGCGTTCTAGGAATAAAGCATCATTATTTGGTAAATTCAGGTATGTGAATCCTATATCATCTAGCAGAGCGGGATGAGAGGAGCATTGGTGTAATTTTTAGACTGAATTTAACACTATTCCAATAGTGTTATATTACTGGCATAATAATATAACATAATATATTGGCATTTATTAAGTATGTTTGGTCTAAATAATTAGTACCCTGTTATTTTATGATTGCCATGATCTCTTTAGTTCTATTATCACTCTTAACAGGGAAAAAAATGAAGATCACCTTCTTTCTTCCTGGACTAAGCTCTTACCTGGGGAGGCCCCAGTGCAGCATTTAGCATATACCTTTAGCCAGGCTAAAGAATGTGGCCGCATTACCTGAAGCGTCCAGGTCTCCCTGAGAGCCTGCCTTGTCAGCCCCTCCTCAGGGTGACCCACTCCCCTCTCTGCCTGGGCCAAGTCTCTGATTGGAAGCCAGCTCTCCGGGAGCACATGTCGTCCTGTGTCCTTGGTTCCCTAGCGCATTCCCCATGGGGGCTCTTCCAAACCATTCCCACGCCCTGGGCTCCCAGCCCTGAGCTCTTAGTAAATGACCTCACCCCCAGTTTGGAAGTTTCAATCTGTTTGATATGAACTGTTTCTTGCTTTTTATTTTCCTGCTTCAAACCTCTCGTGTTCTTACTTCTTCCTCTCCCCACGGTCTCAACAGAAGAGCCACCCCTTCTCCTTTTTAAGGGTAAACTCTGCCCATGGGCCCTCTCTGCCACTCCTCAGTAATTGATCCATCAGCCTTCTAAGAAGGCTCTACCCCTCTGCTCTCCAGAAACATTGCATCTCCCCCATTCCATAGCCTGAATTGTTTGTCAACTCCACTTTTCCCTTCTGCCCTTGTCACCTCCTTTCTCAGGTTCTGAAGCAGGAAGGAAGGGCACAGCCATCAAAAGAATGACATAACTATTAAGAACAGGATATGACATCAACTGGTTAGAACCAACTAGGCCCAAGATGGCAGAAGATTCAACTTCCAGTACACCTTGAGCACCCTTAGATGCTCCTTTAATTCATTAGCATATGCTAAATGACACGCCCACAGGTGCCATGACAATTCCCAGGCTGACGTAAAAGGCCAAAAAGTGGGCGGTGCCCCCGTTCCTGGAAATCCCTGCCCCTTCCCCATGACAGTTAGAATATTCCTCCCACTCTTTAGCCTATGAAATTACCCAGCCCATAAAAACTAACAACCGCCATATCTCAGGCCACTCTCACTTTCTGAGAGGACCCCATGCCCTGGGGCCGCCTCTCTTGCCTTTTGAGAAGGCCCACACTCTGCCTGTGGAATGTCTATCTCTCTAAATAAACCTGCTTTCAGTTTACTATCGCTCACTCTTTTTTTTTGTTTTTTTTTGTGGTACGCGGGCCTCTCACTGTCGTGGCCTCTCCCGTTGCGGAGCACAGGCTCCGGACACTCAGGCTCAGCGGCCATGACTTACGGGCCCAGCCGCTCCTCGGCACGTGGGATCTTCGCGGACCGGGGCACGAACCCGTGTCCCCTGCATCGGCAGGCGGATTCTCAACCACTGCGCCACCAGGGAAGCCCTACTATCGCTCACTCTTGGATTCTTTGCTGTGTGAAGCCAAGGACCCTCACTTGGCGGCCTGTCCCAGAGACTCACCCGAGACCTGGGACATGACCATCCTTTTGTGCCCCATTTTTCCTACAACCTCACCTTCCATCCTCCCATCATCTTTTGCCATCCACCTCTGTCGCCTCTACTTTAGAGATGCCTCTCTCCAAAGTCACTGATGACTTCTGAATCCCTTAGTCCTTCAGCTCTTCATCCTCCTTGACTGCCCACCTTCTTTGGTACTTCTGACACCTTTTCTTTCTGGGAGCCTCTCTTTCCTCAGGGCTGTCTGTATTTTACCACAATCCTCACTATTCTCTTTCTCTTCCTACCTTGGTAAATGCCCTCTCTCCGTACCCTGCGTCAAATCTTTGGGGGAAATTGGCACTATAGAGATAGGCTAAGAGTTTGGTATTTTTCTGTTCATCACTGATGCCCCAGGGGTACCTGTGTCTAAGTTCAAAGACTAGAGGCTTAAATAATTTGTCCAAAGCCAAGTAATCAATAAGTAGGAGAGTCTGGACTAGTACGTGGGTTTTCAAGGCCAGTTTTTTTTCAAATGCCTACCTGAGGACACCTTCTGTTTCCTTTGACTCTTTTCTTCCCCGAGTCCATCAGTGTGGGCATCCATCTAAGTTTATCTCTCAGCTTTTTTCACTGTGCTTTTTCCCTTAGCCCCTCCATGTGTTCTCATGACTTTAACTACAATCCTAATCCAAACTTATCTTTAGCAGGACCCCTTGCCCAGTCTACGTACCTGTATTTTTATTGGGTACCTGGATGCCACACCAGCGCCTCAGAATGAACAGCCACATCAAACGACATTCATAAAGCATTAGGAGATTCACAAAGTGCTCCCACATATATAAGCTTACTTAAACCACTTCATAATATAGGAAGGACTGTATTATCAACCACTTTGACAGATGGGGCAGTTGAAGCTCAGAAAGGTTACAGGGGTTGCTCAGAGTGACACGGGGGAAAGCAATAGAGCTGGGTTTGTGAATTCAGATCCTTTTGCCCTTTGACAGCTCTAGGCTGTCGGGGGTCTAGTCCACGGCTCTAATGGCCATTGTGTCCCTCTGCTTTGCCCACAAACAAGTAATACCACAGCAGAAACAAAAATGCAAACCAGAGAAGCCTCACCCTTGTGCTTGGCCACAGGGAGCATCCCTGTCTTACTCATCTCCGAGACCCTTGCCCAGCACAGGGTCTGTCTACCGACGGAGTTGATTAATAAGTGTCGGCTGGTTTCGGTTGAATTGCTGAGGGTGCAGGTCTTCTGAGACCCAGACACCAAACGTTACAATCATCTGTGACTCCTTCCTTTCTGTTCTACCAATATTTTAAATAAATAAGCCTGATAGAATTTTCTTTTCTCAATGCTTCAGGTGTTTCTATGCAGCCCTCTCTTTCTCTTTCAGACACACACGCTGGGGTTTTCATTTCCATGTGTCCCTTGTGTTGCTGTCCCCTCCTTCCTGGTTCTAGGCTCCAGCCTGGGTCTACACTAATGTCACATCGGTCTTCCCCAAACACAGCTCTCCTCCTGGACGCAGACATTCTTATGCATGAGGGACTTTTAGAGATTGTCTGCTCCAGCCCACCTCCAAGAAAACAGCAACAACGAAATATGGTCCCAGAAAGCCAGAGTCACCCGTGCGGTGGGAGTGCACCTCCCACGACTCAGGGCTTCGTGATTCCCTGTCCAGGGCTGTGGCCTCTGTGTCATTCTACGTCTTGTCATTTTCCTGTCTGGGAGTCTTCTGTGATTCTTCCCTGCCTGCCAGATGAAGTCTGGGTCTCTTTTTCCAGCATGGAGACACTCTCCATGACCCATTTCCAACATGCTGTTCACATTATCTGACTCTAATCCCTAAATCCATGTTCCTGCCAAGATGTGCTGCTTACCGTTCTTTCAACATGCCCACCGCGTTTTTGCCTCCTTACCTTTTGTAGGTAATTCTCTCGACACAGAATCCTTTCATCACTCTTCATCTCGAGCTGTCCTTTCCACGAAAAGTTCCCTGACTCTCTTCTAGTTGAAAAGGAAGGGTCTTTCCCATTTGTGAATGCTCCTAGCATGTTGCTTTTCTGCTCCGGATCTACCTTGGTCTGCCCTACATCCTGTTTCTTTAGCTGTGCTCATCTGATCTCCCTTTTGATTCTAAGCATCTTTGGAGCAAGGAGGAACTAGCTGTTGCCCACCCCTGTATCCCTCACCATCCAGCAGAGTGGACTGGCCTGGCCTGGGGTCCATAGGAGAGAGGTGACTGGACAGTTGAAACATGACAGAAAGCACTGGGGAAGCTCCGACCAGCACATTAGGAGCATTGGACCTCAGTTCATTCCCTGAAGAACTTCGGGGTTTGGTCTCCATTGCTCCATTTCCTTGGAAATAGCTTAACTTTTAAAATGTCATGGAAATGCTGGGGGTGAGGGGAGGTGCTTTGCTCCCCTCCTTTTCTTGCCATGCCTGCCCCACGGCGATTGCTTGTTGCTTGAGTAATGAGACTGCTTTCACAAGTGGTGTAAAATCAGCCTGTTTCCATCACAGACACACTGCACGTGATTGGCTCTGTGTGGCCTTGGGAGAAATGGATGTTTACGATCTGGGATGTGATGTTATATTTCACAAACACTGTGGATGTGATGAGGTGAATAGTCATTTCCAGGGCTGCTGACTTCTCATCATCTATGTAAACATTCATCAGTTTGTCTAATTTTACTACATAGACTTATATGGAAATAATACGCCTAATCAATGGGGCAACTGATGAAAAAAGAATTCTGTATCTAATGGCTTTTGGGTATTAAGTGAGGTAAGTGCTAAACAGAATACGTGTGAAGTGTGAATTACATAAGACAGGTTGTATTGTTCAAATCTGTTTTTTGCATTTGGCACATACGCACTAACAGGAACTTGATATTTTTTTCTGCCCCTCCCTGTCACCTGCCCGTACTTACTTTGAGCCCAACAACTTAAACTGTGTCTGTACGTAGCTAGTAATTGAACATTTTCACTCATTTTTTAAACCATCTCAAGCACCAAATTATCCAGACAAGTTGTGCAATTCAGTCACTAAGCAAATCGAAAAGCAGACCAATTATCTATCA
Source organism: Aethalodelphis obliquidens (assembly GCF_003676395.1). Taxonomy (NCBI): domain Eukaryota; kingdom Metazoa; phylum Chordata; class Mammalia; order Artiodactyla; family Delphinidae; genus Aethalodelphis; species Aethalodelphis obliquidens. The sequence continues at coordinate 10,958,238 of NW_020837990.1, read as the reverse complement.
TTTGCTGCTAGATCCTAGGAGTATAGCCTACACACCGTTGTAAGTTGAATTGTGTGTTATTTTAGGATCAGATCCTGGAAGGACCTAGTCCTCAGAGCATTATTTGTTTTGGGCCTTGACCCTAGGCCACCACTGTGCAATAGAAATAAAAGGTGAACTTCGTATGCATTTAAAATTTTTCTAGTCGCCACATTAAAAAAAAAAAAAAAAAAGAAATGGCTGGAATTTTAATGTAATTTTATGTAACGTATTTGACTTAATTTTAATAGCATATTTTATTTAACTCAGTGTATCAAAAGTATTATTTCAGTATGTAATCAATATTTTAAAATTTATTAGTGAGCTTTTTACTTTCTGTTGAATACTGGCGTGTATTTTATATATCTCAATTCTGACTGGCCACATTTCAAGTGCGCGGTAGTCACACGTGGCTAGTGGCTACCATATTGGGCAGCACATGTTACGGCTGATTAGGATGGAATTGTCTGAGAAGGAAAAGGTAAAGGAATAATTTTACCATTTACTCCTAAACAGGAGTCAGCAAACATTTTTTGTAATGAGTCAGACAGTAAATACTTAGGCTTTAAGGGTCGTATGGACTCTCTAGCAACTATTCAGATCTGCTGTTGTATCCCCAAAGTAGCCACAGACGATACATAAACAAATGGGTGTGGCTGTGTTCCAATAAAACTTTATAAAAACAAGCGGTGGGCAAATTAGGCTTGTGGGCTGTAGTTTGCCTACTCCAGTTCTTAAGTTTAAAACAAATTGCTCTATCATGTAAATAAAAATAATTTCTGTTTGGAATTACTGCTTCTATGTTGGATAGTTCTATTTGTACTGAGAAGCTAACATACAGCAAAATGATGGGTTCTATAGTTTATTTCATCCTTTATAAAATGATTGTTAATGCTCATTTTGTTACGATGCTTTGGTTTGTTTGTTTAGAAAATGAAATGTTTTTATATCACTGTTGATCACAACTTTTTTTCTCCCTCCCACCCCCATCTGGCTGGAATAACATTTCCGGACGGCTTGGCTGTTGCATTTCTACTGTATTATTATTTTACAACAGGTAAGACCTTTTCTTTCTTTTTGAACTATGATTCTGCCTAATTTTATAAAAATTAACATATAAGATTTTGTTTTTAATTTGAATGTTCAGGGATACAGTGTGAAGTAGTTTCTATAAATTTGTCTTAGGCTGTCTCAGCTACAAGGAAATAGTCATTGGTGCAGAATATATGGTGAGATAGATTTCAGTCAGCTATGGAATAACCCCTGCCTGAAAATATTTTATTAAACATATTTTACATTTAATACACAATTTAAAAAATAGCTAGATGCAGGATTCTGATGCTGTCTTATTTTTTCATTTCCAAAATGGATATAACTATCATAAACCCATATACACCTTTATGTGTGTTATTGTGGTTACATTAAAACTTTTTTTTAAATGTATTTTATTGAAGCTTAGTTGATTTACAGTGTGTTAATTTCTGCTGTACAGCAAAGTGACTCAATTATACATATATATACATTCTTTTTCATATTCTTTTCCATATGGTTTATCACAGGATACTGAATGTAGTTCCTTGTGCTATACAGTGGGACCTTGTCGTTTATCCATTCTGTTTTTAATAGTTTGCATCTGCTAATCTCAGAGTCCCATTCCATTCCTCCCCACCCTCCTACCCCTCGGCATGGTTACATTGAAACATTTTTAAAAACTCTTCTTACATCAAGAATGCTGGAGGGAGACTTGTCTTTTGTTGTAGTGTTGGAGAGTGTGCTGTGATATTCTGTGAAGCTGGGAGCGACTGTACAATGAATTGACCATCTGGTTATGTAATGGAGAAATCTAGCTTCGGATTTGTTTTGACTGCTTTATACGAACCGATTGTAGACCGGCTCACTGGAGTGTAACGGGAAAATGTAAAGAGAGAAGATATAAACACCTTTAAGTCTCCTCTTGTTATGCTATTTTATAGTGTCTTTGGGAGAAAAAAAAACATTTTAAGGTTTGTTCTCCCCCATTTGAAACAACAGTAACAACAATATCACTTTGACCCCCTGGGGAGATGGATCAGCCTGGAGTGGCTGGGCTGGTGGTCAGGTGATCCGGTGACCGACTGATGACCCCTCTGTTCCCTGTGGCAATGCCTGGTTCAGACCTTTCCACTCCTCCAAGCACTGTCCTCCCCTCCATCCCTCTTACACATCGCCAGGAAGGAAAAGCCCTCTGAAAAGAAAGCCCTCAGCTTTCCCCCTCTCCATCCCCCAAATTTATCCTTTTATTCTTAATCTACTTTCCTCCTCTTTCGAATTGCAGGGAAAAGAAATAGCTTTCAGAAGCTAAGTTTTGCACTTGCCACTTGTTTCTGCCTCCTCGAACTTCCGCTGGGACCTTGTTTCATCAGTTAAGGCTCTCCCTGTGGCATCTGCTGTCTTTCTCCAGCAGATCTTTCCGTCCAGCCTTCAGACATCATAAAGTTTCCTGGGGCCCGAGAGAAGCAGAGAAAGCTGTCCCCCACTTCTCTTCTCTTCCTTCTTTTCCCCATCACGTGTCTCGGAAGCGGTGTCCTTACCTCCTTCTTCCACAACCTTTCTACTGAAATTGCATCCCTCCCCATCACCCCCCTCCTCAGGCTCTGCCTTGACTACGCTGCACTCTTGGAAGGCCCATCCTCGTAACTGCAGAGCAGCCACCTGTGAGGATCCCGAGCCTGTCTCAAGCTCTGCTCCCTCCTCTGGCTCCAGTGCGCGTCTCTATGCCTGCCTGGCTGCACTTAGAACCAACATCACCCATCATCTTCCCTCCTCCCTTTCCTCCCATTATCAGAGTTTCAGTCTCTTCCTCACTGTCACTCTGTCCTTTGTGAGAGCCTCGGTTCTGCCTCTGCCCTGGCTTTTCCATTTCCTCTGCACATCCCAGACGTGCTCTCTGTGGGATCACTACCACCTCTTCCCCCGCTGCTTGCCCCTGTTACTTGCTGCTGTCAGATAAATCTTCATAAGGCATCATTCTGATCCCACCACTCTGCTGTTCCAGAATCTTCCTCGAATCCTCACCTTTATTGACAACATGTAGAAAGCACTCAGAACTGTGCCTGGCACACAGTAGGTGCTCAGTAATGCCATTATTTTCCTCTTCCTCACCATCATCTGTATTCTTGGTTTCTTATTTTGCCATTTAAAGCTTTCAGTGATCTGGACCAACCTTCTTTTCTACTGTATTTTCTGCTGTTCCCTTTCATATTTGTTGCTTTTCTCTCCTGCCTTCCACCATCACGGATGGATGACATACTTAGATTTACCAAGGACTAACGCTAAAGCAATGAATGACAGACCTTCCCTATGCTCAGGGAGCTCTGGGTCCAGGAGGGCCCCCAGACGCATGAGCAGGAAAGTGGGACACACCCTGCTGGATTCTGTAATAGAGTGTAACATAAGCTGAGTAACTCAGTTTTATTCCTGTTTTCCTGGATTTATGGCTTAGGAGCAAAGGCAGGGCCAAAGGCACTGAGAACCCTGCCTTCTGAAGTAGCTACCAGCAGTCTGGGCCAGAGCCCTCCCCCAGCGCTGACCCAGAGGCCGTGGAAGCAGCCCTGCTCTAATGGGTCAGGAGAGCCCTGGAGAGGACACGGGGTTGGCCCTGGGTACCACTGGCCACGAGGACGCTGGGTTCGGTGCTGCTCTCCTCTCCTCCAGGCCAAGTGCAGCGTGGTGGAAGCTGTAGGAGAATTGTTCTTCTGCCAGCCAAAGGGCTGAGTGGAGTTTCCTGCCCGCCTGGGTGTAGGCTGGGCTTCTCAACACGTTGGCCCTCACTCTACTGGGATGATGAAGACCCTTCCGCTGAGGGGACTGAGCTTGAGGAATCTGGAGGGAACCAGGACATGGGGGGAGCTGGGAGGGGAGGGGGGAATGGTGTTCCAGGAAGAGGAACCTGTGTGTAAAAGCTTGAGGGTAGGAAGCAGAGCAGAAACAAACCCCAGGGAATTGCATGTACCTACTCCCTGGGATGAGAAATCTGTACAGTAGGAATGAACCGGAGAGGGGGGAGGGGACAGGTCAAGGAGGGGACTTTACTCTGTCCCATGAGTGACAGGGAGCATTTTATTTTTTTATTATTTATTTATTTTTATTTATTTATTTTTTACATCTTTATTGGAGTATAATTGCTTTACAATGGTGTGTTAGTTTCTGCTTTATAACAAAGTGAATCAGTTATACATATACATATGTTCCCATATCTCTTCCCTCTTGCGTCTCCCTCCCTCCCACCCTCCCTATCCCACCCCTCCAGACAGGGAGCATTTTAAATAGAGGCAGGAGGACTTCCCTGGTGGCGCAGTGGTTAAGAATCTGCCTGCCACTGCAGGGGACACGGGTTTGAGCCCTGGTCCGGGAAGATCCCACATGCTGCGGAGCAACTAAGCCTGTGTGTCACAACTACTGAGCCTGCGCTCTAGAGCCCGCAAGCCACAACTACTGAACCTGTATGCCACAACTACTGAAGCCCACGTGCCTAGAGCCCGTGCTCCGCAGCAAGAGAATGAGAACTGCGGCCACCGCAATGAGAAGCCTGGGCACTGCAACGAAGAGTAGCCCCCACTCGCCGCAACTAGAGAAAGCCCACGCGCAGCAACGAAGACCCAACACAGCCAAAAATAAATAAATAAAATAAATAAATAAATTTAAATAGAGGTAGGATATGCATGTGCACAGCCAGGAGAGACCAGTTTCTCCTCTAACTCCCGCTCTCCCCTCCCCTATCTGTGCCTATTGAAATCCTGCTTTTAACTGAAAGTGGATTGGGAATACTGTCTCTTTTAAGAAGCCTCTGTGATCTTTCCAGCTGGAGGCAAACTCTTAGAGTCTGCATGTCACAATGACACTTTCAACTCCCTGTCTTGTAGGACACACCTTGTGTTCAGGGCCCCTACCCATCACCACCTGCAGGGTCCTGACCCCATCTCAGTGCCTAGCAGCACCTAGCAGGGGCCCTGTAGATGGTTGTATGAGTTTAAATGTGGTCCAGACGGTTTTGAGTATTTGTCCTGTTTTAAGATTTCACAGCAGGTTTACTGAGTATCGCTATTTTCTGATATAATGATACTGATATAATAATGATACTTTCATTATACTATTTAGCCTTGGCAGTATTTAGCCAAGATCAATCAAATCTCTTTAACCAAATGAAACAAGGCTTTTCTGGGTCCACTAGAAATCTACGAGTCTGAAGAGTTTTCTCCTCAAAACCAGGATGTCAGGCAAGAATTGAATGTGTTCTCTGGTTCCTTCTTTTCTACCTGCTCTTTTTCATGCTCTTCTATATGAGACCATTGTCTGAACATCTTTGGATCAATAATTTCTTCAGGACATGGTCACACACCAAGGTGGACCTACTAACCTTTACTTAACGTTTGAGGGAAGATGAGAGAATAATTTTTTAGTTGTTTCACTGTGCTGTACTTTGCCAGTTCTTACTACACACACACACACACACACACACACACACACACACACACACACACA
>NW_020837990.1:10916455-10952690 GCF_003676395.1 Aethalodelphis obliquidens | reverse complement strand
CACACACACACACACACACACACACACACACACACACACACACACACGCTGTAAAACATGACTTGTAGAACCTAACAGCGAAATATGTTAGTGAGCTTTATCCCATTTTTATTTCTACCAACAACCAGGGTGGTAAATTTGTGAGCTAAAATGTCTCCAGTTGTGGTGTGTTCTTTAAACAGATAAGAAATAACGGCATACACGTTTACATGAGATGCAGATCACAATTTGCTTATTGGATAAGTATTTTCCTAGGACAGAGCTCGGAAGGAGTCTTGTTTCCCCCTCCCAGTAGGCAAACCAGCCTTGGGCGACTCCCTCTGCTGCACTGGCTTCCCTGGGCAGCGGGAAGATGGCCATTTCAGGGAACGGCGATGACTGTAGATCATTGCCAGGCCCTGAGACCCTCTCCCAAGGACATTGCGGTGGCTCACAGCCAGGCCTCAGAGCACCCACGGGGAGGGTAGTAGTGGTGGGAGGGAAGAAGTGCACTCAGACACATCGGAGCCCTGGGAGAGGCCATTCCCTTCCCACTTTTCCGTCTGAAACAGCTCTCTGAGCTCACCACAGGATCCTGTTCACTGTGACTACAGAGTGGAAGGTAATAGGACACACTGGAGCATGAATCCATGGTTCCAAAATGCCATCGTGCATTATTTATACCCCTCGATACAAAAATATATCAGAAATGAATTTAAATGATAGAGATAATATTTCTTCTTTTCCCCCTGATGATAGATTCAGACGGGGTAAATTCTTTTATTTCATCCTGTCGCTAAAATGGGCCAGCATGTTATAGAAATGCGCTTTTCTCTTTGAGGTGAGTGAAGTGGCTTAGCTCAAGGAAATTTTTCTTTGAATAAAAGAGTTTTCTTATTTTTTTTAAACGGGCTTTTAAACTGTGTTACATTATCTGCTGATCAGCTTCGGGAATGTTAGAAGTTCTGTCATTTAAAGCTCTGCGGGAAGATGAATAGAGCTACAGAAGCTATCGGTGAGTTATGAAAAAAAGATGAGTGGTGGTATGTTTCTCAAGACTTATACTCCATAGCTTCTGATGGCATTTGGGGAAAATAACATGGGAGAGAGAGCACAGTTTGCTCAGTAGTCTATACTAATTTGATTGCTGTTAAAGAACCAGGTATAAAATGATCTGTAGATAGAGTAATCATTATTGAGTGCCCGGTAGGTGCCAGGTGTGGTTTGAGCACTGTACTTATCTGACTCACTTAATCCAGTCCTTGGGGTTGATATTAATATCACCTTGTTTCACAGCAGAATAAAGACAAGAGGTTAAGTAAGTTGCTTAGGAACACAGAGCTGGGAAGAGAGGAGCTCGGGCTTTGAACACAGGCAGCGGAATTCTGGAGCCCGCGTTCTATACCATTCCTCCGTATTGCCCATGCTGGCAGGACCAAAACTCGTTTGGCCCAAGGTACACAGAACCTGTAATTTCTTTCTTTTTTTTTTTTTTGCTTTATTTTTTTTTCTTTTATTTATTTTTTTATACAACAGGTTCTTATTAGTCATCCATTTTATACACATCAGTGTATACATGTCAATCCCAATCGCCCAATTAATCACACTACGACCCCCCCACTCCCCTGCCACTTTCCCCCCTTGGTGTCGATACGTTTGTTCTCTACAGCAGTGTCTCAATTTCTGCCCTACAAACCGGTTCATCTGTACCATTTTTCTAGATTCCACGTATATGCGTTAATATGCGATATTTGTTTTTCTCTTTCTGACTTACTTCACTCTGTATGACAGTCTCTAGATCCATCCACGTCTCTACAAATGACCCAATTCTGTTCCTTTTTATGGCTGAGTAATATTCCATTGTATATATGTACCACAACTTCTTTATCCATTCCTCGGTCGATGGGTATTTAGGTTGCTTCCATGACCTGGCTATTGTAAATAGTGCTGCAATGAACATTGGGGTGCGTGTGTCTTTTTGAATTATGGTTTTCTTTGGGTATATGCCCAGTAGTGGGATTGCTGGTTCATATGGTAATTCTATTTTTAGTTTTTTAAGGAACGTCCATACTATTCTCCATACTGGCTGTATTAATTTACATTCCCACCAGCAGTGCAAGAGGGTTCCCTTTTCTCCACACCCTCTCCAGCATTTGTTGTTTGTAGATTTTCTTTTTTTTTTTTTATTGGAGTATAATTGCTTTACAATGGTGTGTTAGTTTCTGCTGTTTAACAAAGTGAATCAGTTATACATATACATATGTTCCCATATCTCTTCCCTCTTGCGTCTCCCTCCCTCCCACCCTCCCTATCCCACCCCTCCAGGAGGTCACAAAGCACCGAGCAGAACCTGTAATTTCTGCCTAATGTTTACACACAACTCTCAGTCATCTTCAGTTGGAACTTCGCTTATACAGCTATGGGTTAAGAGGTGTTGACTCTTTTCAACAAGAGAGCCAAGGATACCTACCTGGCTGGGAAGTCATCTGTTCACAGTCTTGAATGTTTATGTTAGCAACAGAGCAGATGATAGATAGATAGATGATAGATAGATAGATAGATAGTTGATAGATGGTATATAGACAAATGGATAGACTGACAGATGGATAGTTAGAGAACAGTTCATAGATGTGGGAAGAGACTGGCTGTTAAAATGCACCTTTGAAGCCTTGTATTTGTTAGGCTTTCATGTGAGCCATGTAGACAGCATCCCAGGCACTTGGGAGATTTGTGATTTTATGCTACTGGTACTTTTACAGGAACACACGGTTCCTGCAAGTCTTGTAATGGAGGAGCTAACATTTTCATCGTGTCATCTTTTTCCTGAGTAATAATAGACAAACAAAGTGAATCCTATTTTCCTGTTAGATTCTACTTATTTATTTAATTGAATATTTATTTACTTCAGGACATTCTTTTCCTACATGGAATAAAATCACCAATAGGAGTAAAATCACACTTAAAATAGGAATAAAATAAAATACACTCACTTAAAATCTTTTCAAATAACTTAAGATTATAACCCCAGAGAAAGCAATACAGAAAGAAAATTTTCAACTATTAGTAATGCGTTGGGCTTTACTGAGCAAACCAAGGAATAAGATAGCCACTGCTTCCTAGACAACACCAGGTGGGACGTGAAATTTCTGTCCTAATTGTAGTCTCAGAACTGTTTCCCTGTTGCAGTAGCTCTGTTATGGGGGCAATTCTTCAGTGTCGTTCCTGACGTCCCGGAAGTCACCTCCACGTCCTCTTTCTCCTAATTCTCATGTGTCCCGGTCCCCGTGGCTGCTGTCCTCAGAGGTGCCAGCTGGCTGCAGGGACATCTTCTGCTGCAGTTCACCTCTCTGGGCCTCAGGTTCCGTGTCTGAAAGTGGGTAGAGAGCAGTGTCTCGTTCAGAGTGTTGTCACTGAGGCTTAAACTACCAGGCACACTGACCACTCTGTCCTCTGCTTTCCCTGAGAAAAAGAGGCAAAACTGAACTCTAAAAAGTTGAGGAGGGAGACGGAGAAAGACCATTTGCTGGGATTGACATTGCCACCTGCTCCAACAATATTCTTTTTTTTTTTTGGCGGTACGCGGGCCTCTCACTGTTGTGGCCTCTCCCGTTGCGGAGCACAGGCTCCGGACACACAGGCCCAGTGGCCATGGCTCACGGGCCCAGCCGCTCCGCGGCATGTGGGATCTTCCCAGACCGGGGCACGAACCCGTGTCCCCTGCATCGGCAGGCGGACTCTCAACCACTGCACCACCAGGGAAGCCCCAACAATATTCTTTTTAACAGAAACATTGAAAGCTTTAAAAACAGTGGGTCTTTAGGTGCTTAGAAAGTGATCTTTTATGTTACAACATTACGTAAGTGGGTTCTGTGGATCACTTTATAGATTAGGTTTGCCTTCTAGTCATACTTTGGGGTTCACCCTACGACCTGTATGTACAACGTTGCAGTATCACCAGGACATGGAGTCTTGCCTCTGATTACACAGCCAAAGAGTGAGGACTCTCCCTTTTGGACTCAGATGTAAACTCACCCATCTAGTCGGCAGCTTTCCTGCCCATCCTGATGTTGAGGTGTCCTGAAGCCTGTAGTATCTTTGATTCCCTGGGTTCCTGCTGCTTTTGCTCTGAGCCTCAGTTTCCTCATCTGTAAAATGGCCATGGTCTAGTGTTAGGAGGCAAGTACTTTGGACTGCACTGCCCAGGCCCCAGCCCCAGCTCTGCCTCTCTCCAGCTGAGTGAGCTCACACAAATTGCTTCCTTAAGATCCAAGTGTCCCCATGGGGGGTTAAATGGGATAAAGTAAAACTTCTGTCACTTTGGAAGTGCTTGCTACACCTCATGTCTTCAAATTTGGTCCTTCTTAAGTCTTACCTGGGTGTCAGGCCCCTTCAGGTCTCTAGATTCCAGAACTGATGGCCTGGCCCAGCTCAGTGTCTGGGCGGTAGACAGAGAGGGGTTAATACTTCACTGGCTTAGTGACAAGTCAAGTTCTCTGCTGTGCTACTCAGTTTGGTTCCCAATCATTCAGCATCGCTTCAGCAATGCTGAGGATACAGGGATGGAGGAGAAGAGCAAAGTTCCTGCCTGACATTATACTCAGCTTAGACCTTTTGTGAACAGACCTCACAGTGTCAGATCTGCCTTTGAGCTCAAGATCCTGGGATCAGGGAGTGACTGCTGAATGGGTACAGGGTTTTCTTTTTGGGTGATACTGATGTTTTGGAACTTGATATAGGTGGTAATTGCACAATATTAGATGCCACTGAAGTGTACACTTTAAAGTGGTTGATTTTGTGTTATGCAAGTTTTGCCTAAATTTAAAAAAAAAGAAAGGTCTTATGATCAGCTCCCTGGCCTTCACCCTAATTTGTGATTCATCCTGGGCCTGTTTCTTACTGACCTTAGATAAAAAATTATTTTCCTTTATTTGGAACTGCCTTTGAAACTCTCGGGTCAGGGCCAGATGTAGCCTATGTAATGTGACTTCAGAACCTGAAAGAGTGCTTTCCACATGTAATGAGTTAATAATAATTATATCTCCTAGTAATGCCTAACATTCTCCCTCTGCTTCCACACTTTCATGCAGGGCAATGACCCTTTTTGCAAATACTCTTTGGGGAGCACCTGGGGAAGGGAACAGAAGGGCTGAAAGTGCTGAAGGTGACCTTGGCCTCAGCTTTGGTTTCCATGGGCTGTCCTGCCACAGATGGTGTAGGCCTGCGTGTCAAAGCTCCAAAGGACAGAGCAGAAAAATAGCAGTGGTTCTAGCGAAGAGCCCCCCACCTGGCACCAGTTCCCTGCTCTGTCTACACTCTCCTGAGTGAGAACTAAAACAGTTACAAGGGCTTCCCATAAAACTAAGGAGGTGTGTGTCTGTCCTATTGAAAGGGGGTGTTTGAGAGCTGTTCAGTGGCTCATGCTGAAACAGGTGTGAGAGAAAACTTGATTGAATCAGTTGTCTTAATGGGACACAAATCCACCATTCTGATGGAAGATCCATTGGATTCAGGCATTTGGCAGGAGCTGGAGACAGTCTGAAACAGACATTTGTCTCCTTGTGGTTGGTATGGATGTCTCAGATTCAATCAATTCTGTAGAATTTTCCCATTTCTAGCTGTTGCTCTGTTCTGGGAAAAAAGGCGGGGAGATGAATGAAGGAGACAGAGAATGAATGAGAGAGAGAAAGAAAGAGAAAATGAGTTTGCATGTGGCCAGATATGATTTACTTTCACAGAAATCAGAGTAGTAAATGAATGAATGTTGTCCATATTTAAAGGTGGTAAATAAATCATAATTAGAAATAATTAATGTTAAGTATTGATACGTAAGGAATATAGGCCAGAAAGAATCCAAAACTGCTTGCTCAGGCCCTGACCCAAATTTTTAACTCCTATTTTTTCCAAGCAGCAATAGGTAACTTTTTATAGGAGGTTTAAGAAATTCCACTCTTTTCCCTTATTTCCTCCAAAAGGTGTAGTTGATGCTTGGTTAAATCACCCTCATGCTATTTACCCTTCTAGTGCAGGATTTTTTTTAACCCAAGTAACGGGCTTCTAGGATAGTCACTTTGCTACAGATTAACCCTGCCGCATGACGAGAAAGCTTAATCACAATCTAGAATACACAGACACAGAATAAATTATATCATTGAATATTCTTTAGATTTATCCAGATGTTAAAAATAATTAATTTTTAAAATTTTGTGAGTCCAAAATTTCACAAAATATTACTGACCCATCATAGATGCATGATCTATTTTATGTTATTCCCTTTTATTCTTCTTTATTCTATCATTTTCTGTTCCACATCATACGATTTCATGTCACAGCATACAACACTGCTGTATGGAACCCATGGAATGGCTTTTGGGTCTCTGTGAATTCCTGAACCAACGTGCTAAACTTCCCTTTATTAGAGCTTTGTGCATTTTCTGGGAGTTGCATTGATGGCATTAACCAAATATTTCAAAATGTGGTCTCAGTGACGCAGAAAACCTGAAGAACTACTTGTCTAGAGGGGCTCTAGTTTCATAATAAGTCAGAGATTATTTTGATAAGTTTGTAATTCACTTAATTACAAATTTTATTTAGAGGTAACATTAATGTGAATAACAATTTAAGAAATTATTTTCCCTTATTGGTGGTAGAGTTTCTTTTTGCCCGGTACACTTCCTGAAGCTCGACCATTGCTATATTTAAAAATGAAAGGTTGGGCTAGATTATTTTTAGTTCTCTTCTAACTTTAACCAAAATACTTTATTTTTTATTATTAAAAAAGTAACACATGTTTTTACTGAAAATTTACAAACTCAGACAAAAGAGAAAAATTAAAATTACCCATTACACTATCACCTAAAAATAAGTAATGTTAACATTTTGGTATCTATCCTTTGGCTCTTTTTTCTATGTACAAATGTATATGTTTTATAAATTATAGTTTTTTGTATTACAGTAGAAATTTGCTTTGCTCATTATAGTATCATTTCTATATGTATATGTTCTGCTGTATTTTTTAAATGTCTGAAAATACCTGTAGGATATTTAATTGGCTAATTTATTTAACCAATTCCTATCATTGAGCGTTAATTTCTTTCCATTTTTTTCACCCATCAATAACATTGCCATGAACGTCCTTGTGAATTTCTACACTCACTTTCTATTCTTAGTACAAATTCCTACAAATGGTATAAGCAGGTCTAAAGATATAAATATTTTTGAGACATAGTTCATAGTGATCCACATTACACATCACCCTCCTGAGAGTCAGTTCTGATGTAAATGCAGGGCTGAGTTTGCTGCCTTACACCTCCTTGGTCTTCCATGCATAGTGTCCCTACAGCTCAGGGAACAACACTACGCACAATATGGCATGAAGGTGCGCCTTTTGCTGAGAGGGTCTTTTCCATTTCCTTTCATAAAGAAGTGTTCAATTCAGTAACACGGGGATTTCACTGGGGATGGAATCTGCATGGGTGGTAAGTTGTTTACTTGACAGTAATCGAATCCAGTGCTTAGCTGAATGGGATCTGCTGGTAATACCCACCTAAGAGAATTGCTGCAAGTCAAATCAATAAAGCAATTTCAAATGGAAGAAAACCTGAACTCCCTGTTTAAAGAATAAGGAGACAAAGGACTTTTCCTTTGAAACATTGGTAATTAAAATGGACTTTGAAGAACGCGTGAGCTGTGGGAAGCAGAGTTGGTATTTCTCAGAAGTCATCTTTTATGAAATGTGACCTGAGTTTCCATCCCGTGCCTAATCTGAGCAGCGGCCTTACAGCAGCCCCTGCTCGTGCCCCAGAGATGTGATTTTGCCTGGGGTTCTGGGAGGATGAGGAAGCCAGGAGGAGAGAAGCTGGGAAAAACCGTGAGACACTATAAGGAAATTGAACTAGCACAATTTAACTTGGTCTGATGATAGGAGCAGTTTCTTGCCTCACAATCACTGGAGGAATACTCTTCCTCTCTCCTGCTTTGCTTCGAAGAACATTTTGTGAAATCTGGATTTATTTATTTTTTTAATTTCCAAATTTTTCCCACTGCAAATAATAATGGTAGTGACCCTGATCTCCCTAGCTTGTCCTACTTGTATAATGAGAGTGAGGGTCAGACTGATGTTAATGATTAATTAGACACTCGTCCCCACCTGATCTCACCCTGGCAAAATTCCCTTCGAATACCTGCGGGTTCCTGCGGGGGGTGTCTTCTCTCCTGTCTTCCCCTCTGAGCCCCCCTGTGTAGAGTGCAACTCTGTACCTCGACCTTGGCTTCTGGTGCCTTCCGCCCCAGTCCTGTCTCTGTTCTTCCAACCACAATATAAGTGCTCAGCTAATACCCGGTAAGTTTTTTTTTTTGCTGTACGCGGGCCTCTCACTGTTGTGGCCTCTCCCGTTGTGGAGCACAGGCTCCGGACGCGCAGGCTCAGCGGCCATGGCTCACGGGCCCAGCCGCTCCGCGGCATGTGGGATCTTCCCGGACCGGGGCTCGAATCCGTGTCCCCTGCATCGGCAGGCGGACTCTCAACCACTGCGCCACTAGGGAAGCCCTGTCTGGTAAGTTTTGTTGAATGCATCCTCAGGGTACCACATATTCTGTGTCCCTTGGAGCCTAGGTTACAATAAGGCCACATTGTCACGTGTGAAAGGGGAGTTCGCTCCTTTCTCAGGTTGTCATACGTTTGCCTCGGGGACACTAGAGCAGCTTGCTTATGCCCCCATGTCACCTAGAGCCCCTCATCGAAAAGCCTCTTCTGGTTTCTCCGTGTCGACCTCCTCTTTCTGGGCTCAGCCCAAGCCCATAGGTCTAGGCTGGGGATGGATCTGTGTAGTCTCTACCCTAATGAATTCAAGATCACTGCTACCCTCCAACCTGAGTCAAGTTGGTGAGCCTGGCTCTTTTCTGTATTTAGATAAATTCAGTTGCTGATAGACTCCCCTTCCTCCAAGCTCACCGAATATGCTCGGAGATGTCTGAACCCGGATTCAGGCTACCAGTCTGTGAAATAGGCCATTTGTATGGAAGAAGACTGAGGCTCAGGGAAGTGAAACAACCCACCCAGCTAGTAAGGATGATTGTTCTGACTCTAGAACCCTCATCCATGCTCTTTTGTAAATTCTTGATGCTTAGCTGGAGCCCAGTGTCAGCCAGCTTAGCGCCAGGACTGGTACGTTTGCGGGCTTAATGTTAAAATCCCAACCTCAGCATTTTAAACCCTTACCTGAGGCATTAGCCATACCCTTTACAATCTGGTTGCCCTTGAGAAAGGGTACTTTTCCAGTTGAATCCTCAGAGTGCTATTGAATTTCACTGGGTAAACCCTGAAAATCTAATTGTAGATAATAGCTATGCCTCAGAAATTACACAGAAGCTTAAAAGTTCCCTGGAAAATTCTCTCCTTATTCCCTGATAAGAGAACTAAAGAGAGGCCTGCGAGGCTATTTTTACTGTGGAGAATTTGACCTCTTTGGCTCTCTGGAGGCCAGGTTGGTCTGGTCCCCAGGTCATTGCATATGATTGCTAATAGCTGTATGTTTTGGGAGAAAGCCAGAAGTTGTTTTTTTCCTTTTCCCTCATTCGTGATACCTCTTGAGTGGCATTGGGGACCTTCTCCATAACAGTTGTGATTAACCCCGAATCAGAGGGAGCAGAGAGCCACTCACAGGGGAAACATAACATTTATAAAAAGGATTGAAGCCCTTTTAAGGGAGGATATAGGAAGGCCTTGAGGCAAAGTTCTGCCTTGAAGTGACCACTGTGTCACTGGCCACGTTCGGTGCTGATTTGTCTGAAGAGTGACAGGCCTAGTCACAAAGCAGTCATAGGCTGCCATGTTTGTAATAGATGTGGCACAGCTCACAGGGACACATCCAAAATTTGCTGATGCATTGAACGCATTCTTTATGTTTTGAAATGTTTTAATATACTTCCTTGACTTGCCTTATTTTCATAAATTTCTCTTTCTCTGAGGAAAATTTGAACATTTCTCACTTTTCAAATTTCAGTTTTTATGAGGTTGACATTTCCCTCAGTGTATTGTTGGCTATAAATTATTGAGATATATTAAATAAAGCTCTGCTTCCTGGGCCCCAAACACCTTGTAAAATGGATGAAAAATAAATGATTTAAGAAGAGTCTAGCTGATCTACAGAGCCAGTTACAAAAATAATGATGCTGATAAGAATGTAGAAGTAGAAAATGGTCAATATTTTAAATTTAGTATTTGCCCCCAAACCCAGAGCTATGCTTTACAGATTTTTTTAAATTAATTGTGGAATTCTCTAGTAACCTAAAAGTCATTTCCATAAAGAGAAAAATTAATAAGATTGTGCAGTAAGTTTTGCACATAAACATACTCTTTTTAACACAATTAACATGCTCTTGCTGTTCTCAGTCCTCTCCTTGCTGTTTTAGCTACACACCCCTTCTGTTGAGTTCTCTCAAAACCATATCTTTGTGTGGCAGACAGACTCTTAGATTCACCGTGGTTCCCACCTCTTGGTTGTAATGCCCTTGAGTGGGGGAGGGAATCTGTGACTTGTCTGTAGCAAATATGATATGGCAAAGGTGATGGGATACCACTTCTGTGATTACATTACATAAGATTGTCTGTCTTACTGAGCCACTCTCTCCTTTTCTGGCCATGTTGGAAAGTCCCACGTGGCAAGCACCGGAGAGGGACCTCCAGTTCCAGTGAGGCCCTCAGCCCAACAGTCTGCAGGGAAATGAATGCTGGAAACAACTGCATGAACTCGAAAGCAGATCCTTCCCCAGTTGAGCCCCAGATGAGACCACAACCCTGGCCAGCATCTTAAAGGCAGCCTTGTGAGACCCCAGGGCAGAAGACCCAGCCAGGCTATGCTTGGATTCCTGAGCTACAGAAACTCTTAGACAATAACTGTGTATTGTTTTAAGCCACTAGATTATTGTAATATTGTTATACAGCCATAGATAACAGATACATTTTGGTACAGACTTATTCTCTGGGTCTTACATCCCTATAATAATTTAATCATCCGTCATTAAAAGTCTCTTGAGCATCTACTACAATGCTAGGTTTGGTGTTAGGTGCTAGAGAAACAAAGAATGAGTAAATCATAGTTTCTTTAAACTATATTAGTAGTGAGTATTGTGGAAAGTGCTAGAGATATAGTGATAGAGGTCATCCAAGTCTCTTACAGGAATACAGGCAAGGAACCTAGTCTATGGGTGGTGAAAGATGAAGGACAATGGCAGGAATGACTTCCTAGCAGCAGAGACACCTGAACTATATGTAGTAGTGACTGGGAGATAACCAGGTGAAGTGTGGGAGAGGACAGAGAGGTGGTGAGCACCCAGACAGAGAGGGCATGACATTAGTAAAGGTGCAGAGGTAACAAACAGCATGAAGTGTGCTGGGAGCTACAAGCAGTAGAGTGGGGAAGTAAGAGGTGAAATACTGTGCTGCAGAAATGGGTAAGGATGGGATAAAAGAGGGTCTAGCTAACAGTGTTAGGGAACTTAGACTTTATCCTCCAGGCAGAGCAGACCATTGAAGAATTTAAACAGAACGATGAGGACACAGTTTTATTTCAGAGGGAGAACTCTGGTTACTTGGGAGTCTGAATCTGAGAGAACTAGGGTGGAGTCAGGCCAGTTAAGCTGCTGTGAGTGACTAAACTAGGGGTGTGGTAGAATGCAGAAGAAAGATAAGTTTTAAAATATATATGAGGGAAACTCTAGTAATTTGTCACTGATTGTGGGGTTGGAGGTGAGGGACAGGAAGAAGTCAAAGATAACTGGTATGTTTCTAGCATGAATGGACAGACTCTTATCAACTGAAATAGAGAATAGAAAATCACAGTTTTGTGTACGCAGAAAAAGAGGTGGCTATGTGAGGTGATGAATGTGTTAACTAACCTTATTGTGGTAGTCATTTTGCAGTATACATATACTTCAGATCACCATGTTGGACATCTTGTGGACATTACACAATATTATATGTTAACTGTAGCTCGGTAAAGCTGGGAAAAAGAAAGAAAGAAACAAAACCCCAAAATAACAGCTTTGGCATGGAGGAAGATGAATACATTCAATTATGGACATGTGGAATTTGAGTACCTCTGGGATCTCCAGGTGAAGATGTTCAATAAGAAGTTGGTTGCACTGTTCACTGCATTGCAGGACTTCCCGTGCCCCACTTTATGGTCCTGTAGTGCAGAGGATGTGGGGGTATACGTGGATTTCCTTGGATGGGGAAGTGTTGTCCTCAGAGAAGAGCCTGCCATTAAAAGCTGGATGTGGAGAAAGTGTGGAGAGAGTGGGTGAGTGGGTATGTTTTCAATGAGAAAGGTTTCCAGAGAGCCTGGTAGAAAGGGTTGTGAGAGGGGATGGATCTTAGAAGAGATGCTGAGAGCACGAGGAGTGAGGGCGTTTTGACTGAGGTGGAGTGTGTTCTTCCCTGGCACAGAAGACATGCCGTCAAGCACTGACCTCTTCATAGGTTCCCACATTTATAGAATCTTTACATTGAGGAGGGTGTTTGGCTTATTGAATGGAACCTTTTGAAATTTGCTACTTTTAAATTCAAAATTGGAGTTGGCTTTCATTCTGTAGTTGTTTGGAGCAGATGGTGCAGAACTGCTTCTTCTTGACCTTTAAAGGAGCTGCAAGGAGTAGAGTCCAGTCATAGCCTATTTCTGCTGCTTCACGCCTCTCACACTGACTCCCTCTTGCTTAACTGCAGCTGCTTTTGTAGCCAGCTCAGTGTAGGGTTGCTCCACAGCTATTGGCCTGATGCAACTGAGAGCCAAGTGGACTCACGTAACAAATTAAGATGCCCTAATTTGGGGAGAGTCATTATTCACTCTTAGAAGTGTGAGTAAATGAGAAACATGGGTTTGGTGAACTGAAATCTGCTGTCTCTGTTATTGGCCGTTGTTTTCTTCTAATCATAAAGTCTTGGTTCTCCATTTACTTTATTGTTACTTTCATGCTCTAGTCAAAGAGTTTGAAAAAGTGACTAGGAGAAAGGCTGCACAGTAATAAAAAGGCAAGAGAACAGAGTTCTAGGCTTCTTCCTCCACTTGCCAAGGAAAACATGATGGATAAACTCTATCTTAAGCAAGTCACTTAATCTTTCTGGGCCTCAGTTGCTCTCTTAGTAAAATGGGATAAATTGTACATTTCCAAGCATAAGATAGAGCTCAACTGGAATCTCTTTCAGTCTTTTTTAGATCTAAGACCCTTCCAAAGCTAAGGGGTCCATGGGAGAGTTACAGTTATCTATTGCTGTGTAACAAACAAGCCAAAATTTAGTGGCTTGAAACAGCTATTTTATTTTGCTTATGTTTTTGTGGACATGAGAAAGGATTTGGATGGACAGTTTGTGCCTCATCCTCATGGCATCAGTTTTGATGGCTGGGCCTGGAGGATCGACTTCCAAGATGACTCCTTCACGTGTACCTCTGATGCCCATGTGCTTGTTCCCCTGCCTCTCCACATGCTGGCTCATCTTCCAAGGGCCCCTCTGGAGGCTTGAGCTTGTCACAGCACAGCAATCTCAGGGAGGCCACTTCTTATGTGGCAGCTGGTTTCCAAGAGGCAGAAAGTGGAACCTGTCAGGTCAGCTAAGGGCCTTGCCTGTAACTGGCACAGTGTCGCTTCCACCATATTTTATGAGTTGAGGCACCACAGGGCCCACCTCTTGATGGCAGAGGTACGTTGCACAAGAGCATGGGGATGGGAGGTATTGTTGCTGCCATCTTTGTAAAGTGTGCTCTGCCACAGCCAGTGGTTCCTTCCCATTAAGTGGAGAAAAAGCATGGTTTTAGGGATAATGTATGTAAAGCACTTGGCACTATAGCAAGTGCTTAATGAATGGTACATTATTACTAATCCAGTGGAAACAAAGGGCAAACAGAAAAGGTTAGCCAGGACCTCTTTCTTCCCCAGAACTCTATAGGGAGTGTGTGTGTTTGTGTGTGTGTGCGTGTGTGTGTGTGTATGTGTGTGTGGTGGTGGTGGGGGGGGGGGGGGGCGTGTTACTTAGGAGATAGCATAGATGAATAAGAATATATTAGAGAAGATTGAATACTGAATGTGAGATTCTCAAAATAGTCTGGATGAAGTAGAAAATGTAAATATTTTTCTACTTTTTAAAAGATTTTATTTCAAGGTTTTTTAAGATTAAATTTTTTCTGACTTTAAAGTATTTGTATCTAGGTTTTGTAGATCTGGGTTGCTTCACTTAAAAAGATAATTTAGAAGCATTTCAGACAAGATGTTTAACAGGATTGTGATGTATACCCTTGCTGGTTGATACATCATGTTTTATGATACCGCAATGGCTGATTCTGGCGGATGATTGAGAATCAGTGTCTCTTTTTTGGCCTTATGAACTAAATTTAGATATTTATATTCATGTGTGTATAATGTAGGCATCTTCACTTTAAAGACCTAATCCAGGTCCTTAAGAAAATACGTGTTCATTTCTTTTAACTAGTCTGTGTCTTTTTAAGGCTCAGCTTATCAAGAATTCTAGTTTGGGGAGTTGATTTAGAAAGATTCTTCCTCCTGTGAACTCAAAAACATGGTTTAAATTTTTCACAGTTTGATAAAGGCTATGTTGTTTTTTGTGGGATCCAAACTGTGGGAGACTCAGAAGGTTACCCGTTGTTCCCTGGCCAAAAAAGTGAATCTCACATTTCGGGCTACAAATTTTATTTTAAAAACTCCTATACTTAAATTTCAGTATTTGGAAAGATAATGTTTATATATCTTTTGCATTTCACTTCCTCAGTGTTCCCCAATATTTCCTTTGAATAAGCAGTTCAATTGTTGTTACTAGTCACTCTGACTTTTTCTAGGACTGTGCAGAGTTTGCAAGGTGTTGATCAAGTTGTTGCATGCAAGTAGATGAAGGAAGACAAAAAAAAAATGGTTGTTAAGTGACTGACCGACCTTCTTAGCAGGAGAGTTACATATTTTACTGGAGACACCTTCTAACTTTATAGTGTCATTAATATCTTCCTTCCAATACCTCCCCCACCCCAACCCTACACCTTCGTTTTACTTGTAATCTCAAAAGTGGTGAATTACAGAAGTAAATATTCCAAATACAGAGAAAGTTCTTAGATGGTGAAGGCAAGCCTCCCTAGCACTGGGACTGACACTGAGCAGAGCCAGGAAAGGAACAGAAGAGATCTTCTGTTTTGAAATTTCCTATTTCCCGTTCCCCCTCTGGGCCAGCTTGGTTGGCTTGAACGTGGGACAAATACGTGGAACTCACATCCTGTCCTCTCTATGAGTAAAATAGGGGACATGAACTGGGGTTCTCTGTTTGACTGTATACGTGTACAACCCAAGTGGGGATTTGGTTTTCATTGGATTAATTCAGTTGATAAAAGTGAGTCCATCTCAATGGTCCAGTTGGTAAGCACCTGGCTTGTTGCATCCGTGTCCGGCAGGCATACAACCTGGCATCAGTCTGAGGAGAAGCACCCTACCTCCTAGCTGTCATCTGCCAGGAAGGTGGGAGGCAACGTGAGCACAAGGCGTGCACTGGTTCACACCGCTGATTTTTTTGTGTGTGTGTGTGTGGTACGCGGGCCTCTCACTGCTGTGGCCTCTCCTGTTGCAGAGCACAGGCTCCGGACGCACAGGCTCAGCGGCCATGGCTCACGGGCCCAGCCTCTCCGCGGCATGTGGGATCCTCCCGGACCAGGGCACGAACCCGTGTCCCCTGCATCGGCAGGTGGACTCTCAACCACTGAGCCACCAGGGAAGCCCCACACCAATGATTTTTGATACTGGTAAAATATACATAACATAGCGTTGCCATTAGTGACATTGATTACAGTGACAGTGTTGTGAGGCCATCACCTCCTCTAGTTCCAAAACATTTTCATCAGCCAAAAGAAAACCCCATACCCATTAAGCAGGTGCTCCCCATTCTCACCTCCCCCAGCCCATGGCAACCACCAGTTTGTGCTCTGTTTCTCTCAATTTGCGTATTCTGGACATAAATGGAATCATACAATATGTGTGGCCTCTGGGCCCGGCGTCTCCACTGAGCATCATGTTTTCAACACCAGTGCTTTTTACCGAATGCCTGTGATATGCTGGGCGCTGGATAAACAGTGAAGACAAAGCCAGCAGGTTCCCTGTCCTCATGAATTTCATGGCACAGTGGTGGCATCAGACCAAACAACAAGTAACTAAGTAAACAAATGACCTTGAACCACGCTAAGTGCCACAAAAAGACAAAATATTGTATTGGGCTAGAGAATATCGATACTTAAAAGTCAAGGAAGACCACTCCAAGGTGATGACATTTAAGTAGAAAATTGAAAGTTTAGAAGGAACCAGCCCTGTAAAGAATGGGAGGAAGGAAATTTCAGAGAGAAGGAATAGCGTGTGCAAAGGCCCAGAGATGGGCAAGAATCTTGCAGCCTCTCCAAGTAGGCAGATGTGGCTGAAGCAGCCTGAGGGACTAGAGAGGCAGCCAGGGCTCTGGACTTCACTCTGAAGGCAGTGCGATGCCGATGGAGCATTTTAAGCAGAGAAGGAACATGAGCTAACTTACCAGGTGCTATGTGGAGGGCAAGGGCAGGACTGGCCAGTCAGGGGCTGTTCCAGGGCTTTGTGCAGGGCAGAGATTCACAGCCATATCCTAGTATGGTGTGTGCTGCCTGTTGTTAATTCTGAGATCACTTTCCTAATGCTCTGATTTAGACTCTGCTCTCTGCCTGTGGCTAGGCCCGCCCTGTGGTTGTGGTCAAGCCTCGTGCTCAGAAGTCTCCACCTTCAGCGTGCAGTCTGAACTTGACATTGCACCTACTGCACAGGTCATCTCTGGACCTTGCTCTGCCTCCTCTGGAGATCCCTCAGCAGCATTAATAGACTGGTTATGTTGAGCTCTTCAGAAGAACTGCAAGGTGCACAGTTCGCATGTGCTGTGTTGGCACCGTGGGCCCGCGTGATTGCTGTGACTCAGATGGGGGGTTCACACCTTCTGCAGTTCTCAGGGGCCACTCACATCTCAGACACCATAGCCTGCTTTGCTAAAATGCCAAACTCATACGATCTACCCTAAAGAAGCATGTTACTTCATTCTGGCCCTGTTAGGCTAATAACCTAATCAGATTTAGTTTAAGTGAATACTTAAGTGAACTTTCAGAGCACCAGAATATGCATTAAGGGCTCATTAGTGTTACTTAAAATCAGTCCTCAGAAAACATACTCTATACACATACCATGTGTGTCTAGTATCTTGTTTGGCCCTTCCTGTGGAAATAATGCAGTTTCTCTGCCATATATAGTCATGTATCTTCTCATAAAAGATGGAAGACATTCTGATCATGTTCCAGATTTGCATGGACAGGTCTTCCAAGTACTGAGACAGTTCTAATCAGCTGTAGGAGTTGAAATTATTTTCTGTGGGAACCCTGACTACCTTCTATTAAATGGCGTGTCTGGTGTGGAGTGACTGACATTCTGATGGAGTAGGGGCATGTGGAAACTTTAATCCTGTGTCTCGTTGCTCTCTCTTCCTCACTGTGACACCTGTTTTTAACCCATTAGCACTCCTCGAGACGGGTTGTGATGGTGTACTCTAGGGGATCAATTTCTTTGTGCCTTCAGCCAGGAGTAACATGACTGTAGTATTATTGCTGTAAAAAAAAAAAGTATATTTGGAGTAAAACAATACATTTAAATCAACACTCACTTTTAAGTAAGATGATAAAAATGAATAAGACAACCATAAAGAAGTTGAAACTTGAAATTATATCATTATATCTTTGGCTCTTGAAAATATTTTCCCAGAAGCTAGAACTTTATTTATCACTTATTAAGTGCTTATTAGTGTATTAAATATTTACATGCATCATCTTATTTAATTCTCCAGTAATCCTTTTCAGTTGGTATCATTGCTATCCCCATTTTATAGGTGAGGAGACAGAGGCTTACCTACTACTAGCAGATATACCTCAACCTGTTCTTCAGCTCTGTATTTCAGATCGGCAAATGCTCATTGATCATTCAGTGCTAGGCTCCATGAGGAATTTTAAGTGTAAATGACATAGTTTTCTTCTGAGGCACTTTGAAGAGAAAACTTAGAAGTGTTGAAATTTTCTGGAGAATTAAAAAATACATAATATTTTACTTAGTACATAAAAATATAATTGCATATAGAAATATTTATAGGTAGGTATATGTATGCAGGTTAGTAAACACACATATATTTCTTTGCTCTGTCACCTGAAAGGGCTTAAAAGAAGTGATACCTCAGTAGCAACAAGCATACTTAGTGCCCAGATCCTTGGAGAAATGGCCGATTCTAGGACTGGGGCAGGACATAGACAGCATGAGCCTGGAGCATCGTGTAGTGCCAGAAAGTAAGGAAAGGCTCCAAAAGAAAGAAAGAAAAAAAAGAACCACATTGATGCGGGTGTGTCAGAGAAACACAGGAGTCAATTGAAAGAGCTCCCAGTGGCCAAAGCTGGAACAGTGTGAACAACAAAATAAACAGAGTAGTATTGGATTATAACCCAAAGTACAAAATAAATATCCATGAGCTCATGCTGATACAAGTAAATGATTGAACAAATTAATATATGCAGAAGAAAAGGCAAATTTCATGTGCAGATGAATTCCAAATAAATCATAGAGATACTCCACCCTAAAGGTTGGGGAGCATGCCTTCCCCTTCCTTAAGGATAAGATGCACATGGTGACTTCCTTCCTACAGTATGGAGAGGGAAGGAAAAAGGGTAACTTGACAGGAGAGAAACCTGATGAACACAGCCTTAGCCAAGGGATCAAGGGCAAACGTTGACAGTCATAAATCGTGTTGATAGGAGGCAGCCTTGAAATGACTGACGACAATGGCATTCACCTCTGTGGTCTTCCTCCCCAAACCCATAACCCCGATCTAATCATGAGTAAAGTATCAGAGAAATTCCTACAGAGGGAGCGTCCTACAAAATATGAGACCAGTCGTCCTCACAGCTGTCAAGGTCATCAAAAACAAGGAGAGTCTGAGACGCTGTCACAGCCGTGAGAAACCTAAGGAGACCGATTAACTAAGTGTATGGATGGGCTTCTGGCACATAAAAGGACGTTAGGAAAAAACTAAGAAGTGGTGAGTAAATGACAGACTTGGGTTATTGATAACGTGTTAATACTGGTTCCTTAAGTGTAAAAAGTGTACCATAGGTCTGTAAGATGTTAATAGTAGGGAAACTTTGTATAGGTTGATGTGGGAACTCTGTACTAGTTTCCCAAGCTGAAACTGTGTTTTATTTTTTATTTTATTTTTTTGCGGTACGTGGGCCTCTCACTCTTGTGGTCTCTCCCGTTGCGGAGCACAGGCTCCGGACGCGCAGGCTCAGCGGCCATGGCTCACGGGCCCAGCTGCTCCGCGGCATGTGGGATCCTCACGGACCGGGGCACGAACCCGTGTCCCCTGCATCGGCAGGCGGACTCTCAACCACTGCGCCACCAGGGAAGCCCTGAAACTGTGTTTTAAAATAAAGTCTATTAATAATGATAATTTAAACAAGGTCCTACTGTATAGCACAGGGAACTATATTCAATATCCTGAGATAAGCCATAATGGAAGAGAATATTAAAAAGTATGTATATATACATGTATAAGTGAGTCACTTTTCTGTACAGCAGAAATTAACAACATTGTAAATCAACTATACTTCAATTTTTAAAAAGAATAATGATAATTTTTAAAAGAACACGTGAGCATTTCAGTGTGATTCATGAGAGGAGGTCGTTTGGCTGGCCCTCGTCCCTTCATTTTCGTAATGCATCTGGCTCATTTATCTTGTAAGTATAGAATGTAGATGTGAATTTACTCAACCAGGGATTGTTAGATAAGTAATTTTGGTAAAAAGAAGTCATCTAAAGATCCCTTTGAACCTGTCTGACTTTAGAAGATGAACAGTTCAGTGGGGAAAAAAAATGTCTGTAGGCAAGAAGCAATTCTGTAATTTAATTTTAGTCTTGTAAAAGTCCACATAAAGTTATTAAGGTTATTTGTATACAGAAATAAATTTGTTTTCTTTAATAGTTGTTATAATGGATCTTAAATTAGCTTTTTGTCTTTTCTATTTGTCTTCTCTAATTATATAAGTCTTTGCCCATCACATGACATTAATTTATATCCCCTGCATCCATGTAGGACAGAGGAAAAAGAGGCAAAGGCCAGGGGTTGTGCTAAGGCCTCTCAGGATCAAAACTAGACCGCAGGCATCTCTACTCCTGCTTTCTGTGCTTTGCCCACTGTGAACATGTTGGCTGACTTTCAAATTACATACTCCTTTAATCAGCTTTTCTCTTATGGCTCTAACCTCCATTTTCCCTTAGGATTTTGGAGGGCAGGTTTTATTATAAATGTACTCATTTTAGAATGAGGAATGTGAAGCCCTTATGGATTCTCTTTCCTTCTACAAAGAACTGGACCAGGGAGGGTACATGTAGCATCGTGCATTTTTTGTACAACACTGCATGAGGTCTGTTGCTTTATCTCTGTATCCTGCTCTTCCCCCCATGAGGCTGGGAGCTCTTTGAGGGGAAGGCTGCCGTCCCTCTTAGGGTAGAGTTTGACACAGAGTAGGTGGTCAGTAAGTGGAATTTGAATAAATAATAGAGAGCAGTTCAG
The DNA here is from genome assembly GCF_003676395.1 of Aethalodelphis obliquidens. Taxonomy (NCBI): domain Eukaryota; kingdom Metazoa; phylum Chordata; class Mammalia; order Artiodactyla; family Delphinidae; genus Aethalodelphis; species Aethalodelphis obliquidens. The sequence goes on along the minus strand of NW_020837990.1, from coordinate 10,932,058 downwards.
TGGAATTGACAAGTGAGTTGTTTGTAACAAAGCCACTTGTTCTCAGCCTTTTCACACTTAGGTCTCCCAAACTGTGTTTTATTGGAAGCCCAGGGTTTCTTTTAAGGATGTGAGTGTCCTGGACAGGAAGGAAGTGTGGCAGGACCAGAAAGTAGCACAAGCAGGCACTTCTGTGACTCAGCATTTGAAAACCATGGCCCCAGTCAGGAAGCCTTTACCACCACTGCCCCTTGGCAAATTGGCTTCTTGAATTGGTTTTGGGATTCATGGATCAAATCAAAGCATCTCATTCCATGAATGGAAAACACTTTTCATTTGACTCATGAATATTGTCACCATTATTATGTCACCTGGTGTTTGAGATTGTGACACAAATGCCTCTCTAGCTCTGTCACCTGTATCGAAAGCTGCAATTAGCTCCTTTCTCCTTTCTGGCCTCAGTGAGTTCATAATCCCTTTGGTGGCCACCTAAAGCCAAATTGTCTTCTGCTCGACATGTGCCCCCTGATATGTTACAAATGGCTCCATTAAAAAAGGTTCCTGGGGTCAAAAAAGCTTGAAGATTGTTGTGTTAAACAAAGTCAAAAGGCTTTCTTTGCTGGGAGACTTCTGAGAGTCCTTCTAATGGTAATGCAGACTGTAACCTCCAAGGAGGTCATGAGTATACCAAGTTTCCAAAAGTTGTATGAACATGGGTAACAGTGGTTAACAACTCTGGCTTCAAGGTGATATTCATCTGGATTACGGAACTTTGGGAAAGTTCTATAATTAAGCTTTAGTTCCCTCATCTTGAAGGCAGGTGTACTTATAAGAGATGTCCATAGGATTATTATGACAATTAAATGAAATGATTGTGAATAAAATGTTTGGCACTGTGCCTGGCACTTGAGGTGTCCTTAAAAAATGGTTGCTAATGGTAATATTCATAATACTTTGAAGAACCTAGAATTCTGCAAGATAGTCCTACAAATGCTGATCTATAATTATATTGTTCATTCATTTCATCTAGTTCTACAGATGAGGCTAAGAATAAATTCCTATGATTTATTCCATAGTCTGATACGTCTACCATACCATAATCTTCCATCCCTAGTATAAATGCCAGCTCTTAGTCTTATAGAATATAGGGTGATGTAGACATTCTACCAAAAGGGTCTCATTGCTATACCTGGCCCTTGTGACTGTTTTAGGGACCTTACCACTGGAAGATGTGGGGTCTTGATGATTTGGACCTAGAAACAGTAGTTCGTCTATTCAGTTGAATCATTATGGCCCTTTAACTTCACATAATACTATGCAGTCTGATTCTGCCAAGAAGGCATAATGCATGGCTGAAGGGGTTTTCAGCGTCACTTGATGATTGGGCTTAATTTATATGTGGTTAATATTTGTACTATATTAGCAGATGTCCTGGCACATGGTACTTCATTTGTATTCATTAATTCATTCATTTATTGATTCTCAAGTATTTAATAATTGCTTCCTGTATTCTGGGCATGGGGAAGACAGAGATGAGTGAGAAGTGACCCTTGTCTCCAGAGCCGTGGAGTCCCCTCGTGGAGGCGGCCCTGAGTGTGAATAATCAGACAGCAGTGGAAACAGGTGTCCGGAAGAAGGACAGAGAGGTCTTTAGGGAGAGGGTGGCATTCAAACCCAAGCGGAAAAATCTTCAAGGTTGTGTGGAAATTTGCCATGCAGCTAATAAAAGAGCCCTAGGACCTTAAAGTGGTTTGGTCTAGTGTGAGTGGCAGGGGGCAGTGGGAAAGGGTAAGTTAGGAGTGGCAGGATGTGTAGACAAGAGCAGACCATGATAAAGCCTCTGTGACCGGGCAAGGAGTTTTGCTGAATTTTAGGAGTTTTAGGATTTTATAACATGATGATTCGATTTCTTTTAAGGCAGATAACTGGAAGAAGAATGGAGAAGGACCCAGAAGGATCCAAAGTAGATCCAGGGAGACCAGTTAAAGGAGATGAGTCATTCAGGACTGGGCTGGGTACAGGACAAGGTGTATTTCTGTTTAGGAAAAAGGGGCATGCTTGAGTTTTTTTTAAAAAAATTGTTCTAATCAGATGAAGAGGGACTTACAAGGCAATGGCCTTGGAGATGGAGAGATGAGGTTTAAAGGATTCTTAAGACAAAGAATTAACAGAATGTGATGACAGTTTATAGTCAATATTATTTTGGTGGGAAGGAGGGAGAAGGGACATTGGGGATGACTTCTGGCTGTGATGATTGGAGGGGCAGTAATGCCATTGACCGAGATAGGGCGTGTGGTGGCCAGAGACAAGAGCGGTGTGTTATTTCGGGAGTCTGTCATGTATGACGTGTCGGTGAGGTATTCAGGAGGATGTCTGCAGTTTTAAAAATGCAGCTATGGCTTTAGCTCTCCTAAAGGCTCAGGCTTGGAGATGTGGATCCAGGATTCAGCATCCTACCTGGGGAAAGGGGAGTCATGGGAGAAGTGAAGGTGTCTGAATGGAGGCTGAATATGAGTGAGCCAGTGAGAGGGTCAGAACCCAGGTGAACAAAGGGCCAGTGTACTGCCTATCACACTGAAGAGTGTCCTGGTTTAGATGGTAAATTGTGTGATCATGCTTGGTGGAACTCTAGGGAATGGCAGTGTTTACCGGAAGAAATGGACACTGAGAATAACCAGATAGAAAGGCTAAGGGAAATAGAAAAAAGTGATGTCATACCAAGTGGAGTAGCGGAGAAAAAAGCTAGATTGCAGCGCATTTGGTATTAAATGAAAGATGAGGAAATGTCATTCATTCAAGAAGTTCGCCTAGAAAAAGAAGAATGCACAGGGAGCTGGAGAAGGGCATGGGTTGAAGGAGAGCTGTTATATCTTTGAAAGGAGACATGAACATTTTAGTGGACCCGAGGGAGTGGGCAGCAAAAGATTAGGGTAGAGGAGAGGAGAATGATTGATGGGCAGGACCCCAGAGGGAGACAGAAGGAGATCAAGGGTACAGGTGGGAGACAGAAGTCTCAAATAAAAGGTATGGCTTTTACTTTGTAATTGGAGGAACTGTAAGAAGGAGTGATAGGAATACAAATAAATTTGGAGGTAGTTGGGAAGAGAGCCTGAGAGCTGATAAAATCTATTCCTCAGTGGCCTCTATTTTTACCATCAAGGAAGAGAAGAGGTCATTTGCTGATGGACAGGGGAGAAAAGGGAGGATCTGGGTGCTTTGAGAAGATGGTAAAAATGTGGATAAATGGGAAAGGCAGCTGCCTGGATACCTCCCTCACTAAAATGTTTTTTTGGGGTGTGCTGAAACTGGAAACCACAAATTTATCATTGGTCTGGTCTGCATAGTTTATTTTTCTTCCGTAGCACTTGGCAAGCCCTCTGCTGGAGGGGCATCAGTGGATGGTTGGATTGAACCTATTCTGGACATGTGTGTGTGGTGCAAGGATGAGGGGTTGAGGAATTAGGTTGGAGAGTGATTAAGCCCCAAATTGGGGGATTGTGAAGTCAAGGAGGCTGATTGATTGGAAGGAAAGGGACGGGAAGAGAATATAGTCCTGACAGGTGGCAGGAGTTGATATGGCTGGAACGGGCAAATAGAAAGGAGGGGGAATGATAATGGATATTGCACTGGACCAATTTAGGATTACAGAGGTGAAATGGTTCCCAGTGGTACCAAAGCCCAGGATGTAGCCATAGAAATTTGCTGTGTTTGCTGAATGAATAGCATGATATTCCCTGGGGCTTTTCATTTGAGCAACTTTTCCAAGTATTGCTTTGGGATTTGTTACTGCTGGTGGGAATTGTACCGACAAGCTGGATCTTTTCACAGCTGGTTTAGGTGGAATACTTTGCTGGCCATGAGCAAACGGCAGGACTCAGTTCTCATTTGTAACTCTTACCAAATTTAAAAAGTTTTTGAAGGTTTCCAATTTTTGGGCAACTTTTCATTGGTAATTGATAGTTACATTAAAAATGACCACTGATCATTGATAATTCATCATTTTTTTCAGAAGCTGTCACTAGTAGTTTTGTTATATTTTGTTGTTTGGACCAATGGTTGCTTTACTTTTATTTGGACCGATGAATTTTGACTAAGTTTATTAATAAAGACTGAAATTGAAGAGTGAATTAGGGGCATTCATTTAGGGGAAGGCCAAGGGCATTGCCGTATTTAAAATTAAAAATTAATCAATGAAATATTAGTCTCCAATGTATTATAGGTGAATTCAATGTGTTACTTTTCATTGTCGATCCATTCATTTGCAATGTCAACTTTCTGGGCTGGGAAGGCAGAGCATCTATAGAGGATTTGTACTGGTGCTCCAGGTAAGCAAAGCTCAGAAAAGCCTAATCTGGACCTGTTTTGTTGAATTGTCGTGTTTGAGTCATCGCGTAGATTTCTCACGCACTATCTACCCACGGGGGATGACATTTGAGGACCACCTTCATTTGGTGCACGTTTATTGCACGACTTTAACTATAACTCGTGTCTTGATTTGCATGTGTGGGACTCAGTACGCACACTTCACTTGAGACAGTTCCAAGCTGGTTGCTGTGTTTCTGGAGTCATCTTTCTTTTTTGTCTTTGTTAAAACACAATTTCTTCCATGGGCTTTAAACCAATAATCATGGTTTCTAAGTGTTTTCCATTGCTTCTTGCCTTGTTTTTTTTAATAAATTTATTCATTTATTTATTTATTTTTGCCTGCGTTGGGTCTTTGTTGCTGCGCGCGGGCTTTCTCTAGGTGTGGCGAGTGGGGGCTACTCTTTGTTGCAGTGCGTGGGCTCTAGGCGCGCGGGCTTCAGTAGTTGTGGCTTGCAGGCTTCAGTAGTTGTGGTTCATGGGCTCAGTAATTGTGGCGCACGGGCTTAGTTGCTCCGCGGTATGTGTGATCTTCCTGGACCAGGGCTCGAACCCGTGTCCCCTGCATTGGCAGGCGGATTCTTAACCACTGTGCCACCAGGGAAGCCCTCTTGCCTTGTTTTTATATTGTTATTTTTTTCTCCAACTAAGTGTAAAGACATCTCTATAGAAAGAAAAAGGACCTTTTTTTCAAAATCACAGCTCCCTTACACTGAGTCCACGTGAAAAGATGTATTCACCAAAGTACGAGGGTAAGAAAAGGAGAGCTGTGTGTAGAAAAGTTATCTTTAAAAATTTAGCTTAAAAAACATTTTCATTTCTCACAAATCACAGGAACGCCTCTGCCGAGATATGTCTTTCTTTACACCTCTCTAGCCGTCACCCCACCTTCTGGCGCTCCAAGAGTATTTTTAGCATGGCATTAGACTCTATTGTATCATGTCCCTCAATTTTTTAATTATAAGGCTAATTTATTTTAATTTTGTTATTTTAAAAGTTCTCTAACTTTTTAAATGCCCTGGAGCCATATGGAAGCATCTCATTCTAATGGAAGCTAATGAGAAAAGAACCTTTTACAAAACATTTAAATATACATAGTACATTTCAGAGCACCCAAGGTGGATGGTCATGGTGGGAGGGCATGTGTGTCGGAAGTGAGGAATGCATCTGTCATTCTTTTTCGTCCTGATCAATTAATTTGTGACACCAGTGGAAAGAACGTTACAGAAGGAAATCTGCAACAGTCACCTGCAATTTGAATTTCGAAAATGTTCTTATAAAATACCTACATCTGATATTTATGAGTCTTTAAGTGGCAATATTTAGCTGTTTTCTGAGTGGGAGTTGATTCCTGCTGTTGAGTAAGGAGTAGGTGTTAGAGAAGCATTAGTAATGAGATTTGGAAGGAAAACCATGCCAGTACAGAGGTAAGAAGAATATTTTCCAAGAGAACACCTTCACTCAGGTAAGTTATTTTAAAAATTCCTTTGGATGATGCTGCTGTGTCCTTTTCTCCAGATTTCTTTTGAACTTGGCTGTCTCAGGTCCTTATTCTTCCTGAATACTGAGGACACGACATCAAACATTTGAAGAAGAAGTTGTAAATTGGGGATGATCAGGGTGGCCATAGGCAACTGTAATACAGGACAAACCCTGAACTGTGCCACGAGACGTGACTCATGAATACTGTGATGGGAATGGTGCCCTGGATTTGTATAACATGGGGCCCCAGGTCCGGTGTAGGAGTGCAGCCAGGGAGACGATCGTTTCTTCATGTTGCCCTCTGCAGTGGCATGTACCTAGAGTAGCCGAGTTCTTTCTGAGTTATGCCTAAGTAAAAATCTTGGGTCCCTCTGTGAAAAGGAAAAACAGCCTAGGACAGCCCTGTCCAATGGCACTTTCTGCAGTGGGGAAATGTTCTTTTTCTCTGCTGTCCACGATGGTAGCTACTTGTCACATGTAGCTATTGGACACTTGAAATATCGGTAGTATGACTGAGGAGCTGAATGTTTATTTTTAATTAATTCAAATTGAAATGAAAGAGCTCCATGTGACTAGTTGCTACTGTACCGGACAGTACACGTCTAAGAAGAGGGCAGCTTCCTGAATTTCTAACCCCTTCCATGCTCTGTTTCCTGCTCTATCTGTGACTGTAAATCTGTCCTGCTTAGGGCATCCCTCACACATTTCTAGAGGTGATGACGTTGGACAGGAGGAAACTTGCTTGTTTACATGTCGGAACTTGTAGATCTGTACAGCGGCTCAATCACTGGCCACCCTCCTACTGAGGCGAATTCATCAGCCATCCTTGGAACTCAGCTGTTGAGTTCCGTGGTCTAGGGGAGAAGGCAAAGTTGAGATGAGTAGTTCTCGAGTCACTAGTTGTTACTCTTTAGGGTAAAGCTCTCTGCTTTCCTTGGCTACCTCTACAAATAAGAGATTGCCTAGGGCTAAATGGCGAGAACTTTAAAAGGTCCCAGGTGGGTCTCTGGCATGCCAACTCAGGTTAAAGGGAATACCCCAGGGACTTGATACGAACCACTTTATCTGGCATCAGGTATACGTGCTAGCCAGATGGACTTGACTAAACCACTTACTCCCTCAGAAACTTAGTTTCTTCTCCATGAAAGAGAAGGAATAATAACTATTCTGCTTGCTTGTGTAATTGTTAGGAATAAAAAATGAAATAATGTACATTGCAAGATGCTGTTTAAATGCTTATCATCATTATTGGACAGTGGCCTGTATTTATAACTGGTTTCCTTGCATCCATTCTCTCTGACTCTTCATTAAGGAGAAAGGAAGCTAAAATGAAAAAAAAAAAGGGGGGGATTTAACATCCTAAAGGAAATGTCTGGAACAATCAAAATCTTACAGTTGACTCAAAGAAAAAGGTCTGATGTCCAGTGGGCAAAGGTTCCCTGTCCTCTTTTGAACTGACTTGTCTAATGAGGTTGGGCTCTGGCATGGATAGGACTGGGGCAGCATCACCAAACTCAGTGTCCCTGGTCAGAAGCCACTGCAGAGAGACTTCTGGTCTGGAGTGGAGAAGGGGGGGCATTTTCAGTAAGCAGTTTGCTGATTCAGCTTCCCTCCTTGTAAAAACGCATTTGCCCATCCTCCACTGGGCTCCAGTTTTTGTTCTTTAAGTTGGGAAAATTGCCCGTTCATTCTCCTGTCCGTTTCCTTAGGAGCATTGCCATGGTCCCTGCAGACCTGTGGCAACACATCACTTAGTTGCCCTTAGAGGAAAAAATAATATGGGAAGGAGCAGAGGAATGGGTTCTCCACTGCTGTACAGGTAAAGGGGTGTTTCCTGGTTGTCATTAAAAAGCAAATAGTTAAGTGATTATTTTCTTTTTGTTGAATCCTCAGCCCCAAACCATTTCTCTTAATAACAGCCCCTTAGACTACTGTCTGATCTAAAATAGTCCCTGCATGTAAATGCAAAGTAAAGTGAAACATTTATATGTACATTTTCCTTCTATAAAAAAAGGAGGACAGATTTGTTTCTAGCATTTCAAAGAATTCTATTCAGGTGGTTTGAACTTGATAAATTATCTTATTGCCTTTTGCTACATCATGTTCAGGCTACTTTATTTATATATTTGTGCCTATTCTCTTGACCGTATACCAAAATGTTGGCATGAATTACCGTGAGCAGAAAAGAATAGAAAAGGTTTCTATTTTGGTACAAAAATATGATTCATTCTGACTGTGAACAAAACTACTTTTAAATATCTGACCTCAAAATGTTTTAACATTTAGTTATTATGCATGTTTCAATGCAGGACCCTGATTCATGAATAAATAACTCTGACTCATTCGTTCAAGAAATATATTGAGCATCTCTTATGCCAGGTACTAGGGACCCCAGGATGTATCAGACACAGTCCCTTCTGTCTAGGAGCCTTAATTTGGTGGAGAAGGCAGACTTGTAAGCAAATGATGACAAAGCAGTACAATTGGTGCTGCAATAACGGTATGAAAAGCCTGATGTGATGTACAGAGGAAGAAATTGCTCCTTTTCCTAGGGAGTCAGCCGGCAAAGGTTTCATCAGGGAGATAGCATTTGATGTTGATGTAGAGACATTTGCTGGGCAAAGAAAGGAGGAAGAGCAATTCAGGAGGTTCCTTCTCTATATAGGGCTTAGGGGAACACTTCGCTTTTCCTAGGCACACTGTATTTAACTTAAATATAGGCACTTGTTCTCCGAGTATTATATAGCTGACCCCTGGGGTCCACCCAACAGTCTCAGTGGGCTGTACTATGTACCTCTGTTCTTGAGCCAGGTTTTTGCTTGTGTTCTCACCATCCACTGTCGTGAAGTTGGACACCATGCCAGCCCATGTGCCAGATTTGTGTGTTGGATCCCCCTTTCTTTTATCTTACCCAGCATGTTCGTAGTGTCCTGTCCAGCTCAGGGTTTTGCATGTAGTAGGTACTCAGGAAGTACTTCTTGAACAGATAAACACAGATGCTTATTTTAGAGTCTGTATTGGTTTCTTAGGGCCATCATAACAAAGACCACAATCTTGGTGGCTTAAACAACAGAAATGTATTCTCTCCCAGTTCTGGAAGCTGGAAGTCTGAAACCAAGGTGTGGGCAGGGCTTTGATCCCTCTGAAGGCTCCAGGGGGACTCCTTCCTTGCCTCTCCCACTTTCTTCTAATGGTTCCGTAGTTCTTTGACTTGGGGCCTCTGCCTTCACATGGCCTCTGCTAGTGTCTCAGATCTCCCTCTGCTTTTCTTAAAAGGATACCTGTCATTGGATGTAGGGTCCACCCTAAATTCAGGATGATCTCCTCAATTTAATCTGCAAAGACTCTTTTTTCCAAATACGGTCTTCTTCACAGGTTGTCAGGGTTAGAATATGCACATATCTTTTGAGGAGTCGCTGTCCCACCCATTATAGGGTCCTTTCCAGGGCCTGAGACTAAGGAGGGTATCACAGTTATACCCTTTAGTCAAATAACTGTTTTCATCGCACAGTTGGGGTAGACATGGAGGGTAGCGGTGAGAGAAGATTTTAAAGGTGTCTCATTATATTTCATTTTTTCGTATCCTCCACGTTCTGAGGAAGGGTCTTCTGGGAGAGCATTTCAGAGAGTCATCTAGACCACACAGTGTGGTCTGCCTACAGCTTGTTTGACCCACATCACCATACTCTAGACCACTATAGCTGACTCCTGACCGCAGGCGACTTGAGTGGGTTGGAGACCTGTCCATAGTGCAACCAACTCAGAAGCTGCCCAGTATTGGCAAGCTGATGTGGTCCACGTGTCATTCTCTCATAATGATTTGAGTACTGAAACTCAAGACACTAAGTTAGTTGGCAGTGCACCCTGCAACTGAAAGGTCCTGGAGATTTCTGGCCATTGGGCCGTGTGCCCACTGGAGTAGAGAGGAAGCCCGTCTGTAGGGAGAGTTGACCCAGCAACGTGGAGAGAGAAGTAGAGGCACCACGAGAGAGGGTGGCCCTGTGGCCTTGGAGAAAGACAAGCCTTTGATCCCAACCTCCTTCCAGTTTGCATGAGGCTGTAATTTTGTGCTTCTTATCCTTGAACTTCCTTAAGAGATAAGCCTACTTAACACTTGTGTGTTAAGTTCATACTATGTATTAAGTATTTTACATGTATTATCTGATTTGTTCCCCATTTAATAGCTGCAGAGACCTAGGCAACAGAGGTTAAGGGACTTTCCTAAACTCAGTCAACTGATAAGTGGTAGAACAAGGCTTCAAATCCAGAGACCAACTCCAACCAGTGCTCTTCTCTGCTCCGCTGTCTTCTTCAGGACCTTCTATCCTGGCTTTCATGAGCCTCCTTTTTTTCCCTCCCAAGGGAGCCGAGTACTATGTCTGTTTCTTGTTTGTTTCTTATGTCCCAGAGGCAGAAGCTGACTCATCTGTCTCATCTATTTATTAACCGGATAAATAATTAATTGTAAAGACTTTGCCAAGTGTTTTAATTTACTCTTTATCTGGTCAATGTGAAAATTAAGGTTATCTGTGATAAACCATGGAGCTATGTAGTTTTTGTGATACACGTATTTCGGAATATGTTTAAATGTTTCATCATAAAATCAGTAAACGTTTTTTTTAAAATTAGACAAACTTGTCTTTGATGAATAGAAGACTGTGATATTCTAGCACTTTCAACCGAGTTAGCCAGTCCATGAAGTCTATTTCACAGTGGCTAAAAACATCTATTTGGTAATTCTTCAGTCATTTTCCTTTACTGGTAAGACATGGTCACTCTATTTTAACAAAACCACTTCAAGATTGACATATTAGAGAAATGAACTCTTGCTTCACTTACTTTTTCTTCTGAAGGAATGATCCTCATTCTTTGGGAGGCTTTGTGCACAAAGGTATCTTTAAAGGCTTAAAATCCTAATGATTTTGCAGTATATTATAGTTTAGGTACAAAGTCTTCAGGGATAATACCAGAGATTCAGATTCTGAAATTCTACAGAGAATAGGCTCAGATATCTGACTGCGTTTCTGGAAAAGAGAAAAGATTTGGGGCTGAATAAGGCAGGTGGAATTATAGTTATCTTTTTTTTCTACCATCCATTTATGTAATTATGAACAGCGAGACTGGCAGAAGATGATACACCCTATCGAGTTAGTAATATGTGATGTGATTTTCAAATGCCCACTACAGAAATGTGCTTTACCTGGTAATTTGAAACAGGTCTCCCAGGTAAGCATATATGTTTCCCCAAAGCCTGAAATGTCCTTAAAGAAACACAGTTTCCTGATGAAAATTTCAATTTGCAAAGTAAAAATATAAAGTATTCCATCTAAATCACATACAGGTTGTCAAATCAGACACATAAAACCCTGAAAATTAAATGCTCTGAAAAGACTTCTTTTTTTTAACTTAGAAAAAAAGACCTGTCAGTCAAGTTTGATGTGGGTGGTATTCACAAGCGGCACTGCTTTTGTATGTAAGATCAAGCATCTGTCCAATTGAGCATCTAATTGGTAATCATGGATTATTAAGTTAATTGTTTGAATGGAGGCTATAACTGATATAATTTCTAAAGCTCTAGATCATATAACAGTATTTTTATAGTGACAAGAGGAAAAGAGACATGGCTGTGACTGTGAATTGCCAAAACATTGTATCATATAGAGGGAGTCTTAAGAAGACTCATGTTAGTTGGTGCTGGCTTTGTTTTCCCGGTGCTTGCTGTGACCCTAAGTGCCAAGTCATCGTGTATTTAGTTGCCAAGGTAAATGGAAGTCATTAAGGGAACAGAGTGGAGTGGCTTCTGCTGTGCTGTTTTTCACTTTGTTTTGCATATTGCTTGGATCCAGAACAATCTGGTTGACATTTGAGTGAAGATAAGCACTGTACATGTGGTTTTTTTTTAATCAGTTAATGTCTGGCAATAATAATTTCTTACATTTCTTTAGCCTTTACATTTTATAACTTACTTTCGTATACGCTATTTCATTTAATTCTTCCAACACTAAAAGGTAGTGATTTCTCTTCCAGAATTCAATTGGTTGTTGGAGGATATCCCCAGTAAAGACTGGGGGTGCCTGTCAGAGGAGCGACTGTCACTTTGTTCCCCAATTGGATGACTCTCGTGTATCAGAGCAGGGGGAAAGACATCTGTGGAGAGACAGCAGGATGGGGGGGCTGGCATCTGTGGGGAAAAGAGACCTAAGACAGCTGCCCACCTTCCATCAACCGGGGCTCCGTTCCCAGGAAGTGCAGAGGATAGATCCCACCTATGCTTATAGGATCCAGAGCTGGACGTGGACCATAGATGATGGGAGGTCCAGTCTTGCTGGGACCTCTGCAAGATGCCTGCTTCCTAAGAACCTGTGTGATGTCTCTTAGCCAGGGGTCTGCAAAGATGACCCCATCTCACAGGGCATCAGAGACTTTTTTAAATAGAAGAAAATCTCATCTGAGGGTTTTTTGTTGTTTTGTTTTAAATGAACTAAACACAACAATTCCTGATAAAGGCTAAATTTACTCCACCTACCTGCAGTTAAACGCAATTTGCACGTAATGTGTCTACATATATGTACACTTTTACTCCATATGCACGTAAGTTGAAATCTGCTGTACTAATATTGTCTTTTACTTTGTATTTTTAATATCCTATTAAGATTGTAAGCATATCAAAAGCTGTGATTGTCTTTTCTTTTTTTCTGTTATCCTCCCAATCCTGGACTACAGACTTGGTCAGTTTTACTGACAGATCAGTTGGTACTTCAGGCATTTCAGCTTGACAATGGCCAGTCATAATTGATAATCGGGAGGGAATCGGTGGAAGAGAAGAAAGACCAAGGTCCATGCAAATTGTTCTCCTAGACCCTTTAGGCTACTTAGTATTTAAATTGGAAAAGCACTGGTTATACATTTTTTGATATGCCCATAGACTTGACTGTGTATCTCCTGAGATGCAGATTCGATTTTGAGAAAACATTTTGAACAATAATTTAATATAAAGCCATGGTCATCTTACTGTAAACCACAGGGCTTAGTGGAAATTTTTGTCGTGTCACCATAGATACCCAAATCTAATTTGATTACCCTGGTGAATAGTTGCTAACTCTAATCTGATATTGACTGTTACTTTTCATCAGCTGGAAGTAGTCTGCTAATTGAGCTGGAGCCCAGCCAGAGAAATCTTTCAAAGGCGTAGTTTTATATACAGCAGTTTTAATAAGCAATTCAATGAAACCTTTTATAAAAGCAACAAAGGCAAGAAGGGTCTGGACATGGTGAGCGTGCCTGTCACATCGTACGAATGAACAGGAGACAATGCTGGATCGTGTCGGTCACTCAAACCTAGTTTGGCAAGGTCAAATAAGAATAGCATCATTTATTCAGCAGCCAGGAGGATCCTTATTTGCTTAACAGCTCTGTCAAAAGCAACCCTCTACTTCCCTGGAGTTCAATAAATGAGCAAGGTGCCTCTTGTGCCATCAGAGTGTGTGCATGTACAGTCACGGGAGGAGGGCGGTTTTTGCTGCTCGATTTTTCAGTCACAAGGAAAGTTACATCGGATATCGTTACTCGGAAGAGAGGTTTTTCAAAGAGAGAATGATATCTTTGCCTGTCATCACTTAGGAGCTGTGTAGATAGATGGATAATCCCCCAAACACAGTGAGCCTAATTTTTTTTTCTTAAGGAAATGGAAACATAGGGCAAATTGTTAGGCCAATGATTTGTACTTGTGTAGCTTAACCAGCCTTTGCTAGTGGCTGAGGGGTGGAGTGTGTTTTGTTTGTTGAGTCTTTCCTGCATGCTGAAGACTGCTAAGCACTTTACATCCCTTATTTGATTCCATCCTTATAATACAGTCTATCATCTCCTATTTTATTGATAAAGCGACTGGATTTCAGAAAGTTCAATAGCTAGCTCAAGTGCACACAGTGAATATCAGGCTGTGCAAACTGAAAGTCCTGATCTCTAGTCTTTATAGTTGTGAGGAAAGAATGGGAGGTGAATATAATACTATTTGCAGAAAAAAAAAAAATTACAAAACTTTGCCTCATTGGCCTGAAGTGATAGGTATACCATACTTCCAGAATAACGTCCACGTGGGCCACTGAATTTAAATGGACCATCATTTACTTGTCTATATTGTTGAATGGAAGGGAGATGCTGTATGGAAAGCATTTGACACATATTAGGTGCTTAATAAGGAGTCGTCTTCATTGGAGTTGCTTTTCTGTATATTTGGCATGATTTTGCTTAGTCCCGTGCTTCTCAAACTGTGTTTATAAAGTACCACAGGGAACTTGTTAAAATGCAGATTTTGCAAGGCCAGAAGTGGGGTTGAGATTCTGCATTTCTAAGATGCTTCCAGGTAATGTGGTCCTGGTGGTCCAAGTAGCAAGGGCCTCTTTTATATCCATTCCTTGAGATCAGCAATGGGTTTCCCACGAGATGGAGTGCAGTGTATAACTTAAAGAGATACAGCGAAGTACCAGCCCAGAGGAGCTCACACATCTGTCCTTGGCCTCAGTAAACACATTGCAGCACCAGCTGAACAAACTTGGAATCAGGGATTTTAATAGAAATGGTGGGACTTCCCTGGTGACGCAGTGGTTAAGAATCCGCCTGCCGATGCAGGGGACACGGGTTTGAGCCCTGTTCTGGGAGAATCCCATATGCCGCGGAGCAACTAAGCCCGTGCGCCACAACCACTGAGCCTGCGCTCTGGACCCCACGAGCCACAGCTACTGAGACGGCATGCCACAACTACTGTAGCCCGCGGGCCTAGAGTCCGTGCTCCGCAACAAGAGAAGCCACCACAATGAGAAGCCCGCTCACTGCAACTAGAGAAAGCCCGCGCGCAGCAACAAAGACCCAACACAGCCAAAAATAAATAAATAAATAAATTTATATTAAAAAAAAATAGAAATGGGGAGAAGCTGGAGAGGGAATAGAAATGTAAAGAAGTGCTCCAAGGCAAGGAAATAGGTCTCTGTAGGAAAGATGAAAGTAATTGGAAAAAGTTGCTCTTAAATGTGAACAGGTCATTATAAAAGATCTTGATTAAAAATTCCAGAAGACAAATGGTCTGAATCCCTCATTGCTTTCTTCATCAGGGCCCCACTGGGATGAGGAAGCCAGGTGCCAGGGTGTATTATTTAAGGGGACGCTCACTCTCAGGTACCCACCCTGGACTTGCGCCAACCTGAGAGTAGTGCTTCCTTAAATTTGGGGTCCTGGGCACCTCACTCTCCTCACCCCAGTGCTCGCTCTGTTCCTTATATAGGTGGTACCTAGAGTTGTCAGGTTGGAAGGGACCTTAATAATCATCAGCCTCCTATTTTATAGATGTAGAAACTGAGCCTTAGGTTATATGATTTGTTCATTGGAATTAATACTGTAACAGTAGTTGATAAATTCTGAAATGCACATTTTCACCCTCAGTTTAACATCTCTGAAATGAGGATTGTCTTATAATTGGTGGCTTTTGACCACTGTGTCATAGTTTGATCAACAAGGTTTTTTCTTTCTTAGTGGTATGAAAAATAATAATGCTGCATCTTAAAATTGATGGGTTCCTATGTACTACGAAATACAGTCGTAGTGAACTGGTCTCCTGCCTCAGTATTCAGTGCTCCTCTGCTCTATACCTTGCGATGTGGTTAACCTGATGTCCACATGGTTACCCTGATGCCTTTTTTTTTTTTTTTTTTTTTTTTTTTTTTTTATTTTGGGTTTTCCTTCTTTTTTTCTCTCCCGTTGCGGAGCACAGGCTCCGGACGTGCAGGC